>NC_044982.1:79404532-79504242 GCF_008728515.1 Papio anubis
TTTAATCTCTGGCTTTCTCTTTTGCCTTCAATCTTTGTTTAAAACCTGTTAATTCTTGTCTAAGCTCAGTTCTTTCTTATAACTCATGACTCAGTGCAGCAAATTTCTTAACATTTTTACTTGTTTCAACTTTTCCCTTAGCTAAATGTTCAGGGGCCACTTGGTCTGCTTTCCAAGTAACTATGGATGACTTTCCAAAATGCTTTGCCTCCAAACATAGCCCAAAGGTACATCTTTGCAACTTGTTGTATATATTACATAGTCTCCAAATTTGTTGTTGTTGCTGTTAGAGCAAAAAATTGCTTATGTTATAGCACATGTTATTTTTTTTAAGTCAGCACTCCATTTCAATATTATATTTCTTCTACTAGTTTTGGTGAGCTGGGCTACGGTCGGTAGAACTAAACATATAATACTTCAAGACAATAGCATTCTCATGTAACTGTGAACTTTCAGGTCAATGATCAAGCTTGAGGCACTCTGGGGGTTTCTATTTAAGGCAGAAGGAAGGAAAAGCAATGTGAAGGAATGCTTATGAGTTATTTTTATAGAATAGACTCAGAAATGTGCATACTACCTTCTCTGTCATTCCACTGGTGAATACCTGGTCACATGGTCACGGCAATCCTCAGGGGAATTTGAGAATATAGGCTTAGTTATGTGCCCAGGTAAAAAGGGCAGGTGGGCAAGTGTTTACTTCGCTTTTGAATTTCTCAAAAGTGGTTGCATAATTCATAAAAGACCAAGTATATTATGGCATACATAACATACTGTTATGTTTTGTGTGCTGTTGACACAAAACTATTAATTTTAAATATTTTTATGTCTATATTAGAATAACATCCAAGATTTAGATACACTCACTTAATTTTCATATTGCTGATTTTCTAGAATGAGGTTTATAAGGGAAAAATGTTTCTATTGAAGCAAATATTATGTTATGAAAATACATAAGTAGGTAAATAAAAAGAATAGTAAAAGTAAAATAAATTCTAAGGACAGACCAACAGTAGCCTCTTATTTTACAGTCATTTCATAATTTTCATTTTATACATTGAGAGAAAAGACTTCTTTGTTCAGTTATTTGAATGAATACATATTACCCAAATCGCTTCACATATATGTGTTGTGATGATGATGAAGATAATGATGATGATGATGATGATGATTATACTGAAGACGACCTTAAAATTAGGATCAAAGTTTTTATATTTTGCTTGAAAGAGTAACGTTTATTTTGGCAATAAAAAAAAAATAAAAGCAAAAACCTAGTAGAAAATGGAGTAAACTTTTAAGTTTCAATAAAACTTGAAATTATGATTCTCTGTGCCTTAGCTATAATTATGTCAGTCAAAAGTAAATATTACTTTCCTTTTTAAGAAAACTAATATATTTTAACAGTAGGAGGGATTTTCTGTTTCTATATAATCCATTTCTATTAAGGTTGTTATGTTTGCTTTTCTGATATAATTCAGGGTTTTGCTGTGGCAAGAGAAGAGAACATTACACTGCAAAGTATATGTCCAATAATGTATTTTTAATACCAAATCTTAGAGTACATGACATTACCTGTTTATAGCTGAAGCATCTGCAAGAAAATGATTTTATTATATACCGAATTTAAGAAAACAAACTATTTTGATGTGGCAATGGCATTCCATGTGTAAACAAAAATTAGTGATAACAATTATATTTATTAAGTACTGATTATGTATCAGAACTTAATCGTTATAAAATAAAATACGGTTGATTCTATCATTATGCCTATTTTTCAGATAAGAAAATTGAGATGGCCAAGTGCGGTGGCTCATCCCTGTAATCCCAGCACTTTGGGAGGTGAGGCGGGCGGATCATGAGGTCAGGAGATCAACACCATCCTGGCCAACATGGTGAAACCCATCTCTACTAAAATACAAAAAAATTAGCCAGGCACTGTGGTGTGTGCCTGTAGTCCCAGCTACTCGGGAGGCTGAGGCTGAGTAATCTCTTGAACCCAGGAGGCGGTGATTGCAGTGAGCCAAGGTGGCACCACTGCACTCCAGGCTAGTGACAGAGCAATACTCTGTCTCAAAAAAATTAAAAAAAGAAAAAAAAGAAAAGAAAAGAAAAAAGAGAAAAGACAATTGAGGTTTAATATATCATCTTGAGAGGTGACAATGTGTTAGCAGCCCTCACTCTCAGTGCCTCGTCAGCCTCAGTGTCCACTCTGGTGCACTTGAGGAGCCCTTCAAACTGCCACTGCATTGTGGGAGACCCTCTCTGGGGTGGCCAAGGCCAGAGCCGGATCCGGCTCCCTCTGCTTGCGGGGAGGTGTGGAGGAAGAGGTGCTGGCGGGAACCAGGGCTGCTCGCGGGGCTGGCGGGCCAGCATGAGTTCCAGGTGGGCGTGGAATCGGTGGGGTCCCACACTCGGAGTGACTGGCTGGCTGCCGCCACTGACCCCAGGCAGTCAGGGGCTTAGCACTGGGGCCAGCAGCTGCAGAGGTTGCGCTAGGTACCCCAACACTGCTGGCCCGCATGCACCTCACTGGAATTCTCACAGGGCCTCAGCCACCTCCCAGAGGGGCAGGGCTAGGGACCTGCAGTCTCCAGGTTCGAGCCTCCCTGCCCCTCCCACCATGGGCTCCTGCGTGGTCCCAGCCTCCCCAACCAGTGTTGCCCCTGCACCTGTGCCACCGCGCCCAGTCCCTTCAACGGCCCAAGGGCTGAGGATTGAGGGTGCATGGCATGGGACTGGCTGGCAGATCCACCTGCAGTCCTGGTGTGGGATCCACTGGGTGAAGCCAGCTGGGCTCCTGAGTCTAGTGGGGACTTGGAGAACCTTTATGTCTCACTAAGGGATTGTAAATACACCAATCAGCACCATGTGTCTAGCTCAAGGTTTGTAAATACACCAATCAGTACTCTGTATCTAGCTAACCTAGTGGGGACTTGGAGAACTTTTCTGTCTAGCACTCTGTGTCTAGCTAAAGGATTGTAAACACACCAGTCAGCACTTTCTGTCTAGCTCAGGGTTTGTAAATACACCAAACAGTCCCTTGTGTCAAGCTTAAGGTTTGTAAATACACCAGTCAGTACTCTGTGTCTAGCTAAGGAAGTGGGGACTTGGACAACTTTTATGTCTAGCTAAGGGATCATAAACACACCAATCAGCACTCTGTGTCTAGCTTAGGGTTTGTAAATACACCAATCAGCACTCTGTCTCTAGCTCAAGGTTTGTAAATACACCAATCAGTACTCTGTATCTAGCTAACTTAGTGGGGACTTGGAGAACTTTTATGTCTAGCTAGAGGATTGTAAATGCATCAATCAGCACTCTGTGTCTAGCTCAGGGATTGTAAATGCACCAATCAGCACTCTGTCAAAACGGACCAATCAGCTCTCTGTAAAATGGACCAATCAACTCTCTGTAAAATGGACCAATCAGCAGGATGTGGGTGAGGTCAGATAAGGAAATAAAAGCAGGCTGCCTGAGGCAGAAGTGGCAAGGAGCTCAGGTTCCCTTCCACACTGTGGAAGCTTTATTCTTTCGCTGTTTATGATAAATTTTGCTGTTGGTCGCTGTTTGGGTCCATGCTGCTTTTATGAACTGTAACATTCACTGCGAGGCTGCAGCTTCACTCCTGAAGCTAGTAAGACTAGAAACCCATCGGGAAGAATGAACCACTCCAGATATGTCGCCTTTAAGAGCTGTAACACTCACTGTGAAGGTCTGCACTTTCACTCTTGAAATCAGTAAGACCATGAGCTTACCGGAAGGAAAAAACTGCGGTCGCATCTAAACATCTGAAGGAACAAACTGCAGACACTACTTTTAAGAACTGTAACACTCACCGCCAGGGTCTGTGGCTTCATTCTTGAAGTCAGAGACCAAGAACGCAGCAATTCCAGACACGATCTCATTACTCAAGATCCAAAAACGGAAAAATAAAATAGTAAAGATGTCCGTAGAGTGAGATTCTAAACACCTACCTATGTGATCCTAAAATTTAGTACGATTTATCAGTAAAACATATTTCCCAAATTTTTTTAGGATTTAATCTGTACTAACATGCTTCTAGGAGCTTTACATTTATTAACTCGTTTAGTACACAACTGAATGAGGCAGGTATTCCTTTCATTATGATAGAGAAAAATGAAGCATATCAAAGTTAAGTAAATTGTTCATGTTCACAAAAGTAGTAAAGGGGAGAGTTAAGATTCAAGCTCAGGCTGTTTGACTCCACCATTGGTGTATTTACATACTTACAAATGCTGAGTCTCCTCATGCTCAATTCCTACCAATAATAAAATTTATTACAAGAGTGATGGCATGAGAATGGGCAAAATGTTGACTTGCAAGCCATGTTTGTTAAACTGATTGTATTCTATTTCCTTTTTTTAAAACTCTTGGTTATAAATTAAACACATATTGTCTATCAAAAAATAACTTTTTATTGATCTGCCAACTTCATATATATTCACACCCTAAGGTCTATTTTACCAGAAATAATTGAAATTAATCAGTTGGATGTAACATCCCCTCTCTAAAAACATCATTTTATTTTGGAGTTTAAACCAAGCGAAACAGTGCAATTTTTTTTCCCTAAAAGAAAGTAGTAGAGTATTCCATTTACTTTTTCATTGATTTATATCCAAAATATTCAGAAGAGTAGTCATGAATAAACATTATATTCCCATTCCGGTTAGGGAAACTGAGTCATTGATGGATTAATTAAATAGATGACACCATTAGTTTAAAATAATTATTTTAGGTCCAGGGATATACCATAAAAATATAAAACTATTTTGTTCTTTAGGTAAAGAAAAAAAAATTAAATTAATTCATTATTATTCCTCCCCTAAGATGTCAGTTATAAAAAATGGGAATGGAATGGGTGATTTTAAGTGTCTTACTCCGGTATTCTACTACATACAACTTTTTTAAATGGCTTAAGAGTCTCTCACTAATGAGTACTAATGAGTACTACCCTAATTCCAAAGTAAGGTGTCCCCTAATGGGTGTATTAAGCAACAGGAGCTGACTTCTGTTGCTTGGTTGGTTCATACTCAAAGCCTCATCTTCAGTGCTGGGGAGAAAACGCTACTAAGACATACAAAAATTTTGTTTACTAAGCCTAACCCACAAGCTTTCCTAGGTTATGTTTTATTATTTTTACATTTCTGTCACCTTTACTTGGTTCCATATACAAGTAATATTTGCTTTAAAAAAAGAAAAAAAAAAAAGGAAAACTTTACCTGAAGAAAAAAAAATTGTAATATGCACTCTTTTGTTCGCAGACTATTTCCCTTAGGAAAAATTCTTCCTCTTAAAATACAATGTGAAGAGCAGGATGAGAAATGGTTAATGATAATTTATTTCTGAACTACTTATCTAATCTAATGACAATGCCAACGACTTCAGAAATTTCAGCACATTCTTTTGATTCATTTTTTACTCTATCATTAATAATTACAAGTGGTTTCTGAATGAAGAATGGTGTATATCTTTCTGTTGACATATTTTCTCAACTTGTACTCCCAGATATAACATTTTTCAGTTCATTCCAGGCTTTCCACAGTCACTTCTCTCAAGGTCAAGAAAAAGATACAATAATGAGAAAATAGAACAAACAGCAGCTAATGGCAGGAGAAGTTCATAAAAAGCTGTAATGGCAATTCCACCCAGACAGCAAAGGAATGCAACATTTTCACTGAGCACTACCTGACAGATTCAATAATCAAGGGAAAGCCTTAATTGATGACACTTCATTAGCATAATGAGTCGAAGCTGGGAAAAGAGAGTCCCTTATTAATTAATCAAGCAAAGCACGAACTGTTTCAGTCTCCTACACTCTGCCATTTTCCATTAATCAAGAAAATGTGTATTAAACTCATTTGAAATCTCAGCATGTGGATTATCATTCCAAGGAAGAGCAATGGCAAAGAGATTTGCCCAGCTGCACACATCTGCTCTGGACTCACACATGCCTCTGATTCCGATTTGCAAGGCTAAAACCATGCACAGAGGGCACAGAGATAGCAGTTCTCCAAAACATGTAAATCACCATCTCATTAGGAAAGCAAATAAAACCCCATCAACTTCAGTATACAAAAAAGAAAGAGACAAAAGAAAATAGCTTCATTTGCTTTTCCTTTGCCTGTTGTCCAAATCTCTATTGTGTGAAATATCATAAAATATAGACTGTGAAAAATATTTATAATATTCTGTCCAACATTCACACTTGATTCCACATTCACTGGTTCCATGTATTCCATTGGGTCATGAGAGAAATGATTTTTGGTGGTGGTCCCTGGTACAAAGGAGTCATGTACCTTAGGTCTCCGACTAACCAAAAACACAGGTGTTGATAATCAATGCTAATGAGGTTAACAAGCCAAGATCAAAACTGTGGAATCCCTACAGCGGAATGGACTTGAAGAGCGACTAAAACCAGAACTCCATAATTGTAAGGTCACTTCCCCACGATATTTCTTATAATCATCAGGTGAGAGGTGGCTGTCAACATATTAATAAGCTAAGGAGAATTTAAATAGAATTTTGGAAAGGGATCACTGCAAAGGAAATTTGTATACTTTTATTTTAGATATAGTTTTGACACCCACTACTATACTATGTAGCTTACCATCTCCCCTTGATGAATCGGAAATTTCGTTTTCTCCTATACTGTAAGGAGTTTGGACTAGAGGAACTCTTAAGTGAATTCTAGCTCTTAAATATCATTAGGGAAAAGTCATAAATTCAAAGCAGGCAAGAGTATGATTTATTCAGCTGACTACAAAAACTTTATGCAATTTAAGAACGATAGTGTAATCAAACTCCTCACTTGCTTTGTATCTACCTGTACCAGTGACCCCATGTGTTGTGGTGCCAATTGTGCACACAGTGATAGTTTAACCGAACTCCATCCTTCCATCTCATATGGGTGCCATCGCTTTCTAAAACATTGTGTCCATTATGCACGATCCAGGCACAGAGGGGCATCCTTTGCAAAGACTAACTGTGACCAGTGTTCTGAATGTCCAGTCATGACAGCTATGGGAACCCAGCCATGTAAAACCAAGGTCAGTTGTTCTATCTAGCCTATATAATTCATATTTATCTATACCTGTTTCATTTCAAGATGTATTTGAAACATTATTGAATCTTAGTGGTTCCAGCATATGTGGAAGAAAGAAAACCTCTGATCAAACAGGACACAGTTGTATCCATTGCCTGTTTGTCAACATTATTTTAAAGTGGTTGATGATCAAAAGACAAATTTACTTGACAGAAAAGTGACTCATCTAAATATGCTAGTGGGTGCATTAAGCCCAGTAACAAAATAAATTCACATCTGAAGCACTTCTGGCATTGTAGAACTTAAGTGTAGTGATATACAGATCACCAGTAAAGAGCCATTACTGCACGAGGTGTTCTTTCATGTCAGCCAAATTGGTCCCAAGTGCTGATGTTAACTGTTTGAGCTCTAAGTGGGGATGGGCATTACCTCCTTGCAGAGCAATAACCTGTATCAACTTGAAAGAGCTCAGCTTTGTAGTAAGGATGATTTTATAGTAATAAATTATATTTTGCAACTTGAAGATAGCTGAAGCCATCACCCGTGACATGAGATGATAACCGGGGATTGTATGTTCTCAGTAGCTATTTTTTCTTATAAATATTTTATTGATTTTTCAAGTCCACAAAGATTCCCTGTTGTCATAAAGTTCTCTTAATATATGCAATATACTTTGTTCTGTGCATACAAAATGAAATCCTCTCTCAGACAGTTTGGAGAAAGGAAAATATGCCTCTTAAACGCAGGATCTAACTACTTTTGAGTTTCATGTACTGACTTTCCAGAAAGATTTCCCGATCTTTTCACTAGGTGCTGGATTTTCTTATAACATGCTATTATTTCCATGTATGGGTATCAGTGGTCAGGAAGGAAACTTCAAAACTGATTTTAAAATGAGAAAATGCACTGTCTTTCGAAGTCAAAAGTTCGCAAAAACACACACACACAAAAAAAAAAGGAAAAAGAAGAGCAGAAGAGTGATTATTTTTCTTAGATACCAAAACACATCATATCAGAAATACATGCTTATTCCAATAAACATCAGACAGTTGCGTTTTTGTCCAGAATGGCTCTCCCCTGCTGTTGTCAAAATAATAAATTCCTATAAAAATTTAAGAATTGATCAAATGGGACCTAATTAAGCTAAAGAGCTTTCGCACAGCAAAAGAAATTATAAACAGAGTTAACAGACTGGGAGACATATTTGCAAACTACGCATCTGACAGAGGTCTAATATTCCAGCATCTGTAAAGAATTTAATCAAATTTACAAGAAAAACAAACCCATTAAAAAGTGGGCAAAGGACATGAACAGACACTTTTCAAAAGAAGACATACACATGACCAAGAAAGCATATGAAAAATTGCTCAACATCACCAATCATTACAGGAATTCAAGTCAGAACCACAATAAGATACTATGTCATGCCAGTCAGAATGGCTGTCATTAAAAAGTAAAAAAGTAACAGATGCTGGGGAGGCTGTAAAAGAGAGAGAAAAAACAGGAACTTTTATACACTGTTGGTGGGAATGTAAATTAGTTCAGTCACTGTGGAAAGCAGTATGGTGATTACTCAAAGAACTTAAAATACAGCTACCATTCAACCCAGCAATCTCATTATTGTGTATATACCCAAAGGAATATAGATTATTCTATCACAAAGACGCATGCACACCTATGTTCCTCACAGCACTATTCACAATAGTGAAAACATGGAATCAACCTGGATGCCCAACAACAGAAGACTGGAGAAAGAAAATGTGGTTCATACACAGCGTGGAATGCCACGCAGCCATTAATAAACAAACAACAAACAAACAAAAAACAAGATCATGTCTTTTGCAACAACATGGATGGAGCTGGAGGCCCATATCTTAAGCTAATTAACACAGGAACAGAAAATTAAATACCAAATGTTCTCCCTTGCAAGTGGGAGCTAAACATTGAGTACACATGGATACAGAGAAGAGAACAATAGACACTGGGGCCTACTAGAGGGTGGAGGGTGGGAGGAAGATGAGGACTGAAAAACTCCCTCTCAGGTACTGTGCTTATTACCTGGGTGATGAAATAATCTGTACACCAAATCTCTGCAACACCCAATTTACTTATATAACAAAACTCGACATGGACCCCTGAACCTAAAAGTTAAAAAAAAATCAATGAATGCAAAGCTCATTTAAAAAAAATAAGAATTGAGATCAACTAAAAAGGCAAAACCAATGTCTTGATAAACTGATAGTGCAAAGTAAGGCTGAAGAATTGCTTGATATAAAACAGTGCAAAATAACAGAGCTATTTTTAAAAAAAAAAAAAATTCTGTAGATCATTAATTTAATAGATTTAAATATTTTCAAACTCTAAGGTGAATATACTTATTTTAAAACATGGGCCACATTTCTGAGAAGTGCTAAGTTTAAGGGTTTTCCCAGCAACTTACCCTTAAAATTATCTTATTTCTGAAAAAACCAGTTATATTCATCAAGTATGGGCTCAGTTCTTGTTTTGGGAAGAAGCATTACCTTTGCAGTCCATTTGGGATGCAATTTTATCTGCCATGGAGCAATGTGATAAATACATAAATAAATAAATAAAATCTCATAAAACGTGCAATAATTAAGGTACATCTGGAGATAAATGATATTTAAAATGTACAAGTTTCCAGGGTGTTATTATTAGAGAAAGGCGACTTTAGAATAACCTTACAATACAGGAGAAGTAACAATATATTTAACTTTTATTTGCTATTGCCAATAAACATTGAAAAACATTAGGAAATGTTGCAAAGATAAATAATAAACTGCTTTAAGTAGTAAATGCAATAGGGAAATATATAGATGTGTACAGCAGTATATTTTCCTCTGGGTTCAGCCCATCATTAAACAAAAATATTGTACAGAATAGTGATAGGAGAAAACAAAAAAGAGCCTCATTCACAATTTCAAAACCTTTCATTTACTCAATCATACAGTACTTTCTGTAGTCAATAGGTAAAAGGCAAGGTTTACCATTACGAGCTATCACCTTTTAATATTTTCTGAAGTTCCTCTGGACACATTTTAGTAAACAAGACAATTGTGGAAGTAAAAATTCCAGGTTGGTAGAGACAGAGTAACGTCCAAGTGACAAAATGAACAAGTGATGTTGGCAGAAATTAAATCTCTATCTTCTAACTGCTAGATCACTGCTTCATGCTAACTCCTCATGTTGTTTTGCTTAGATCAACAGGTGTACCTGATGATCCTTGAGTAGAAAACTGTAAGGATCGTTTATGTTATTTTAACATGATTAATGAGAAGATGAAAGTGAATAGGATTTATATTTTTGATACTTTTTTTATGTTGAGTTCGGCATGCAAGACATTCTTTGAATAACAATCAGTACTAAGTACCACAGCCTCTTAGTAATTACAAAAGAAATAGAAAAATTAAATTTTGACCTATTTTAATAAATACCTTTATAAGGAATAAAGGTATAAAGATATTTATTAGAATACCTGTATAATATGAGTATAATTAATATCATAATAAAGGTAGTAATAATAAAAAGGTATTTATTAAAATATCTTTATTCTTTGAACATATTATTATAGCAGAATCCTATAAGGTTATAACAAAATATGTGTATTGTATCACTGGAAAATTCAAACCATCTCTTCTTTGCATTGTAGCATAAATTTGAAGTTATTGTTTATAATTCATTGTACTTAAGAAAGCTCCCAAGGGATTAATGTTTTAGGAAGCACTTATTACAGAAAGTTTTTATGTCAAACTAAGAGCCAAAAACTTAAAACTAAATCTAGTTTGACAAAGATGTAGATGTTTCATTGCTATTGTAAATTCTTCAAAGAAGAGCAATTAAAATTAATTTTAAAATTCTGGGATAATTTAGAACATTAATACTTCTAAAACTTATAGATGTATAAATGTTCCTAAACATACAGTCAGGGGAGTAATGAAAAGCTTAGAGGAACCAGTAAAGAGGTGATACAAGACCTGGAAAATTTCATTATCCATGATAAAACCATCTCTACTCCAAGCAAGCCTGGAGGTTAATGCCATTTATTTAATAATGTTGGTAATTTCAAGTCATATCACTTTTCTTTATGATTTTTACAAAGACAGTTATTCAGACATTTATATTTTGGTTGCAGATTGAGAACAGCATATGTGAGTATTATAATGTAAAGAAATTAAGAAAATGCATTCATCACATTTTAGAATCTTTATTAAAGTGTACAATTAGCTCTAATTATTTTAGAAACTCTATTTAAAACATTTTATTTTAGCAGCTTTTAAAACTTGACTTTAGAGTTCAGAAGACAATTCAGTAGATTTCAACGATAACGCTGAATTTTTTTGAAAAAAATTGTACACAGTTAAGTAAATTCTGTAAAAACAAAAACCCTAAGAAAATGGGAAATAAATCTAATATTGTGATAAAATAACTCAATGGGGTGGAGAGAATATCATCTGACCATATATTTAGTAGAATTAATAATAACTAGAATATGTGATGTTTAATCACAATCATATATGTTCATTTTTTATTTTTTTAAATTTCTCTCTCCAAGGAATTTATAGTCATTATGTTTACAAAATACCAGAAGATAGAATCACTAGCATCATGAGAGGAAAAAACACTGAGATTTCATTATCAAGGGGTATATATAAACCATCCTTATACACAGAGCACAATTTTAACTAGGATATGAAGAAGGTTCCACCAAAGTTAAGAATGGTAAAATGAGTCTTCCAGAAATAACATCACGGGAAAATCCATGGATACATAACAATGCTCCTAAATGCATTGTCAGCTATGGTTGTTTCTCCACACTCCACTTGGAAAAGGGAGGAAAGAATTTGTGTGTGTGTGAATCCATCAATGATCATAAGATTAATGTTTCCTCAGGTCCAGTCAATGACATCTCTCTATTTGCTCCAAAAATGTGCTATAATCTTCAGTGTATCCTCCTTTATTGTCCAAATAAGATCAGTTAATAACTGCTACTGATATTGCCCCATCCCGTCATTCATCTATATACTCCTTGTGATCCTACGGATATCTTAGTTCAGACTGTCCTTACCTCCCTAGAGAAATAAGAAAGAGATGGGTAATCTCATAGGTCATGTTTGAGAGGTTGAATTCAGGGCACACCTTATTGGTTTAATTGGAAGAGGGACACTTCCTTCAAAATAACAGAGGGAAAATTAATGTAGATAGTTACAGATGCAGATGAGTTGACAGTTTTGGTAATGGGAAAGCAAAAGAATATGTCTGATTAAATCTGATTTCTCAGTTAAACACAAAGCTTGGTCATCAGTAAAAGGCCAAGCGAAGAGAGAGACAGGAATAGAAGAGGGAGAAAGAAATAACATCAGTGGTTGACTTGAGACCTGCTGAATGTTTTACACAAAGCAAAAAGCTGTAAATCCTAAAAGATACGTGAAACAGAACTTTTCCTTAAACCCATTCTTTTTCAAATTTGGTAATACGTGTTTTAGATATCCACTTTGACCCCTAGATGTCTTTTTAGAAGATGTAGATTCAATGGACAGAAGGAAAAGCTGTAAATCCTAAAAGATATGTGAAACAGAACTTTTTCTTAAACCTATTCTTTTTCAAATTTGGTAACACATGTTTTAGATATCCACTTTGACCCCTAGATGTCCTTTTAGAAGCTGTAGATTCAACAGACAGAAGGAATAACTGCAGATGAAAATATTGTTAAGGGCTCATGGTGATAACATATATATTGTTCTTCTATAGTCTTTCTAATAAAGAGGATGAGAGTTACCACATGGAAATTGTAATGGTAAACTACTCATACAGTTGTATTCATAAATTATATGAAAAAATTGTATTTATAAATTGCCTCAATAACTTTAGTTTTAAAACGGAGCATGTGCAACTTAATGCCATCTCTGTCTTGAATGACCTTGCCTTGACTAGGCCAGATGTGGATAGTCTTATCCTTCACTGTGTGCTTGACAACGACACTCTGCAGTTTTCTCATTGCAGAAAGCATAAACCTCCACTCTTGGTCATAGCTGTGGATTGTTTTTCTTACTTTGAATCCTAGGTACACAAGCTAGCTTAGCTGAATTTATCATGAATTTAGAAATGACAACTATTAGAATGGAATGCAAGGGGAAAAGTGAAGCTACTGTATTAATAGAAGGAAAGAAGAATGACACCAGCGAGAGTCATGGAGTAATCTGTTAATAGAGTGATGGAATAGTTTTTGTATTAACAATATAGAGGCAGAAGCAAATGGGATGTGGCAGCAGTTTACTTTTTTAGAAAAATGCAGCACAAATTGGAGTCTAGTTCTTATGAACTTGGATTGAAGGTCAAGACCAATCTATGAGGAAGTATAATTCGATGCTACAACAAATAATGTTGACATACAATACATTAATCCTGTCAATTGCTGCAATGTTTTAATATCTGAGACAGAGACTACATCAGTGGTCTCAACTGCAGGTGACCTTGTCCCGTAGAAACAACTAGCATCGTCTGCAGACATTTTTGTTGTCATAACTAGGCAGGAGTGCTACTGGCATTCCCAGTGTACAGGACAGCCCCTCACAACAAATAATTATCTGGCCTAAAATGTCAATATCACCAAGGTTAAGCGGGTGGATCACGAGGTCAGGAGATCGAGACCATCCTGGCTAACATGGTGAAACCCCGTCTCTACTAAAAATACAAAAAACTAGCCGGGCGTGGTGGCGGGCGCCTGTAGTCCCAGCTACTCGGAGGCTGAGGCGGGAGAATGGCGTGAGCCCGGGAGGTGGAGCTTGCAGTGAGCCGAGATCGCGCCACTGCACTCCAGCCTGGGCGACAGAGCGAGACTCCGTCTCAAAAAAAAAGAATAACCTTGAGTACATGTAAATGGTAAATCTTTCACCTCTCTGTTCAGAATAATGGTCAAGCTGCCGCAGTTGTAAGCAGATTAAAGAGTAGGTGAAAGATTTACCATTTACATGTACTCAAGGTTATTCTTATTTGATTTATGTTGCATTTTGCATGTCTTCACATAAATCACTGAGAACAATTCTATATTCATGTGACTAGCTGGCCATTATTTAGAAGGTTTTCTCTTTCCTCTTACCTAAAGACTGAACACTTTTTGGTCACATTGTTTGAACTTCCCCTGGAATTTTAAATCTGCTCTCTCCCTACAAAATTTCCCCCACTTTGTAGCCTGCTTTCTGCTTCCAACACAGTTTCACATTCAACTCTTCATCTGATTTCCTACTTTGTCCCAATTATTGCACATTCAGACACTAATAAGTAATTTTGATGTAGACACACCCTTACACTGTGGTTTTGCCATATTGCAAGATATGGTATGACAACTGCAAACACACCTCATTATACAGATGAGACATTTCACTAAGTATTATTGGAATAATGTGACAATGCTTATTGTACAACTAATATAAACACACACAGGTCTATTTTTTTCAGTCATGTTTTAGTGTATGAGATCATTTGTCAAATATAGTTTTCAATCATCAGGGGACAAAAATACCTTGCCACAGTTGCCCACCAGTCCTGGAGAACAGTCAAAAGCTGCAGTTCTACAACCCTTTCCCTGGAAACACAAAGGATAATGTGTTTATTTAATTATGTTGTGCTAGATACTCACAGTATTCAGCTGTTTCCAACACATCTGCAGAATCATTATATAGAGTCAGTTACAGTAATAAAAACACATTCACACAGGAGATTTTTTTTATCTCGAATCATATATCTCTTTATCCATATACATGCTTTAGATTCAGCACATGTTTAGATAATCCTTTTTGTGACAGCTTCTGCAACATCTCTGAGCAGAAATAAAAATAAGGAGAGAGCTTGGAACATTTTATTCCTCTTAGTATATAAAAAATTGAAAATGCAAAGCACTGAAAATTTAAGGATTTAGAACTCCTGATAAGTATAAAATCTTATTCAACCACACTATTTCAATTCTAGAGGGAAATAATAATGTAATAATAAATTAGTCTGTAGCATGTGGAGTAGCTTTAGAAAATAAGTTTGTTTATTCTTTTTCCGCAATATGCCATTGAAAGTACCTCTTCTTGATGCACTGTCCTCATTTTTTATTGCACAATGTTAGATTATTTATTGCTCTTTCAAAATGAACCAGCACTCATCATATATTTTCTGCATACTTTATTATGAATGATAAAATTTGTTTATGTGAGTAGAGTAAAGAAAAGCTCACATTTTTCATGATGAACTAGTTTTCTGGTAGAGGCATGGTTCTCGTTCTCTTAAAAAATTACTAAATTTGATTGCTCTTTTAAATTATGTCTCTGCTTAGCCCTAAATTTATATTATTATCTTTCAGCGTAAGGCACTGCATCATTTAGTACCTGTGCATGTAAGAAATACTATAGGAGAGAACTTTCTATCTATCTGGGGATAAGTTTCCCTAGTTCCCACATATCAAAGTAACAAGTGCAATCTTTTAAAAAGTGTGAGGATGCTTGGGAAATATCTCTATCTAGCTACATTTTTAAGCTATCAGTTGTGTGCAAAGAAAAAATAATTTATTTGTTCTCAGAGTCCCTACTGGCATTTTAAATTGACTTTTGCAGGATATTGTTGTTTCATTGACCTAAATTCTTTTCTTTGTTTCCTTCATGCACTTTTGTACATCTTTAAAGTAAATAAACTAGCGATGGTAAGGGAATAGTACAATGAGATGATCTGACTCCTGATAGTTGGAAATAAAAATAAGGTAAAATATGCATACAATAATTATTAGATGGTTTTAGATGTCATACCACCAGTGCTGTGGTTGTAAATAAAATGCATTTTCATGGAAAAAGACTCAGTACTTTCAAACACAGAAGCCAATGTCACTTTAGAAAATCTCAGATAGCAGCTATGTAGGTGTTCTGAGTTCTATGACAGCAAAAACAAGGCAAGAGGTACTGAAGAGGGATTGGTAGCTGATTTTAGAAGTGTTCTTTCTAAAGAAGACAAATAATACGTTTTACTCCAGAAATGACCTACACATATTCTTTCTTCTGCTTAAGAAAAGACAATTTGACCAGGTGCGGTGGCTCAGGCCTGTAATCTCAGCACTTTGGGAGGCCGAGGCAGGTGGATCACAAGGTCAGGAGATCGAGACCATCCTGGCAAACATGGTGAAACCCCATCTCTACTAAAAATACAAAAAAAAAAAAAAAAAACTAGCTGGGCGTGGGGGCGGGCACCTGTAGTCCCAGCTGCTCGGGAGGCTGAGGTAGGAGAATGGCCTGAACCGGGGAGGCAGCAGAGCTTGCAGTGAGCGGAGATCACCCCACTGCACTCCAGCCTGGGCCGCAGAGGGAGACTCTGTTTCAAAAAAAAAAAAAGACAATTTACAAATTCAGTGCAGATTTACATCTTAAATCACAGAAACCATCTATGAAAGCAAACTTTGTTAACTTCAAGTGATGTCTCAGCAATTCTGAAATAAGGCTACCAAGCTCTCCTTGAATCCCTTACATAAAGACAGGCCAGTTATGTGTCTACTACTTTGAGTAACAAATCTATATGCCATAGAAACAAATATACCTAGAAACTGTAGATTAATGCACAAAATTATGTAGAGAATAGGCAAAGTTAAGACAAGCAAATGACTACAAATTCAGTTGTTCCTCCTACAGAAGGAAGAATTTGTATGTCTTGGGTTCAACATGATTCAGCCCAATCTCTCATATTCAGATCATGAGTCCTATCAGACAGTGAATAGTCAAGGAAAGACTTCACTGTAGAGTCTTATCCTCTACAGACTGAAACAGAAAAAACTGACAAAATTTCAAAGCATGTCTCTACAAGACTTTAAACAAAAGCCCTGTGTGTATTATTCGGAGGAGGAATAAGGAAATAGGGATTCTAATAGTTAAAATTATTTTCCTTGAATATTCTGGTTAGCCATGATTTATTGCACATGGCATGTCTCAAAGTACAAATATTCCTTAAAACTAATGAAACAGTAGTTCGAATGCATGAGATTTGAGTCTCCCACTATGTGTCTTAGACTTTGACAAGTGGTAGTTTGTCTTTGAAAAATGACTTGAAAAGGAATAAACATTGCTGGCAATTCTCAGTTATACTATTTTTTCATGAAGAGAGATATACATTTTTAATCAAGTTCAATTCCATAAATACTTTAAGCATATACAGACTCTGGTCATGCTTTCTTTCACAGTAGACAATGCCTCTTAAGAAGTACGTGGTCTAGAGAGGGAGGAGAAATAGGTCTTCTAAGAAGACAGGAACAAGAAAACGGCATCTAACTGCGCCTGGGAGGATCAAACAAAGCTTCCTGGAGTAATGGAAAGGAGAAAGAAGAGATCTTGGTGTGAGAAAAAAACATAAAACTGCAAAGAATTCAGTAGGCTTAGGTGAATTTACAGACCATTTTATTTTACTTTCTTTTGTTTATTTTTAGCTCTTCCAAACAATTCTTTTTTTTTTTTTTTTTGAGACGGAGTCTCGCTTTGTCACCCAGGCTGGAGTGCAGTGGCCAGATCTCAGCTCACTGCAAGCTCCTCCTCTCGGGTTCACGCCATTCTCCTGCCTCAGCCTCCCGAGTAGCTGGGACTACAGGCAACCACCACTTCGCCCGGCTAGTTTTTTGTATTTTTTAGTAGAGACGGGGTTTCACCGTGTTAGCCAGGATGGTCTCGATCTCCTGACCTCGTGATCCGCCCGTCTCGGCCTCCCAAAGCCAAACAATTCTTTAAATATAATTTCTATTATTTGAGATATGCATGCTGTTTCAGTAGTTAACTCTACATACAAAGACCTTCTCACAAACACAGTGATTAGAAATTTTTATTCAGAACTCCAAAGCAACATTTGCAGAAGCTTTTTTATCGTAGATCAGTGGGCCCCAAAATAGGCATATGTAGGCTTCACCATGCATTTTACCTAACAGGTGGGAGGATTGGCTATATTTGTACACCTGGTACACTTCAGCCAGTTTTAAAGTTATGAATACATCTATGTCAGTAAACACATTTTCCTTAGTTTCTGAGATGTCTATTTGTAATAGTCAGCTGAAAGTCATTGACATCTTAATCTCAATGCTTTTCTCAATTGACAGAGAACAATTATGACTAAAAAAAATTGTACATGTGGAATTGTAAATTTCCCTGGCTGTAAGATGGTCTAGAGTAAAATTATGAGTAATTAATAGTATAATATTTGCCATCACCTCACGGTTTGTGTTAGCAGTGTCAGTACTTATGAAGAACTCGATTTCCAACTTTATATCATGCCTATAATGAAAACATAAGTAATATCGAAATACAGCTTGCACTTGCAGTGAAATAGAAACTGCCTAACAAAGGCAGGAAATGTGAATTAATATCTCTGTATTTCAAATGCTCAATACTGTTTTTTGGTAATTAGTAGTTGCTTCATAAATGTCTATTGAATAGACAAGTAAAACTATGCACATAAGCACTGTTTCCCACTCCCGGATAGGAGCATTTTCAGGTTGGCTTAGGAATGCTGGGTTATTTCTCCTCTGTCTTTATATTGAGTTTTTATTCATTTAATTCATGTGTTAGAGAAAATTGATTTTCTTGCCTGGCTTCTTAACTCAGCAGTACAGTTTTGACAATGCTGGAGCCTGGTGTTTTTGTTGATTTGTTTTGTGTGCTCTGAATGGATTCCATTGGTTTGTTCTGTACTGTTTACTATTGTAACCTGAATTTCAATGAGAGTTTTGAAGTGTCACAAGATGTGTATGTGTTGTGAGTGAGGAGAGAAAGCCTAAGGTTAGTGGGTTTAATATTCATTATTCTTTACTTGTTTTACTAGACTCATTTATGTGTATTATCAGAGATATGTTTTTTACATAACAATATCTGAAATGATTATGGGATAATTGCATAATTCTGGGGAGTTGTTTACACATTTGACATCTTTAAATGAGAAAGCAAAACTACCAAGCATCTGTTTACTCACACTAAATAATCTGAAATTGTCTGTCTTTAAAAATAAAGTCAAGCTCTTTGTATAGCTTTTTCCTCCATTATAAAATGTTTTTAGTTTTAATAAAACAATATTTAACAATAATTAGTTATTTTTATTGTCAAATATGACTGAGTCAAAGAGACATCACAATAATTTCCAAGAGATCAAAATGACAGTGGTAGATACACTTTTCCTGAATCTCTGCCCTGGTTTTGATTCCATTGAACTACGAGGTATAACAGAACAAATAAGTAGAATTTACTAATTTGTTTTTTCAAGCAATACTTTTTACATACATTTAGAAGACTTTGCCTATTAAAATGCCTTTATATCGATTCTGGTTGGTTTTATTCTATAAATGATACAGGACACCTAAAGGTACAGTGATATGATAATGGAAAAACACCATCAGAAATAATTGTTTAAGGAAAAGTATAAAGAAATATAGATCATTAAATAAAAAAGGAGGTTATGCAGCACATTACTAGGTTTTGGTACTAATTTCCAAGTTCCCCCAAAGTTTCCCAAGAAAGCATTCCAGCCACACGAAGGACACTTTCCACTAGACGTGAAGAAGCCCAGTTTTGACACTGCCGAAGGATATTTATACAGTTCCCAAGTCCACCCCACCTTCACTACGCATCTGTCTTGGGAATGAGCTATGGACTTGCTAATCAGAATGCATAACTGAAGCAAAACTAGTCAATATTATTTTTCCTGAAGCAAAAGTTAGTTCCTAAAGTCAAGCCTCCCCTACAGTGTTTTTTAATAGGCTGGGTGACGCTATTAGCATTTGAAGCAGGATATTTAAATCCCTGGCTCCTGCCCAATAAATTCTAGTATTATCTTTTGGTTGTTTTGCAAGGAAAAAGTATCTGATACAAAAAAATATCTGATTCACATTTGCAAGTGCCATAGATTAGATCAATAGAATGGAATGCCTGATAAATTCTCCTCTATCCAGTGTTTCTTTAAACAAACAAACAAAACAAAAACTTTTATTTTAGGTTCTGGGGCACATGTGAAGGGCTGCTACATAGGTAAACTTGAGTCTCTGGAGTTGTTGTACAGATTATCTCATCACTCAGGTGTTAAGCCCAGTACCCAATAATTATCTTTTCTGCTTCTCTCCCTCCCCTGCTCTGTCCCCTCAACTAGACTCCAGTGTCTGTTTTTCCTTTTTGTTCATGAGTTCTCCTTATTTAACTCCCACTTGTTTGTAAGAACATACCATATTTGGATTTCTGTTTCTGCATTTGTTTGCTAAGGATAATATCTCCAAAAAAGAAGAATTTCTACTTTTATGTCTTCATATGTTGTTGGGAAAATACTGCAGAGTTTCCATGAATCAATCTCGTTCATTTTTTTTCTTCTGCAAAATTAGCTAAAAAACAACTATTTAGAAGGGCTAATAAATATCATATGTCATATATATTACATATGTACATATATTATGGATGATAACAATTAACAATGGCTGATGTAGCATATTCGTGGAGTGGGATAGAAATATGTGATTGAATATAGAAATAAAAAGAGAACATTATTACTACTATCCCCACCTCAGTAAATTCAAATACACTTCACAGAGGTATCTATTCGCTATGTGAATTTTTTTCTGAGAGTACCCTTATACTTCTGAAAAACTATAAATGTTAAAGTTGTTTAAGGAATTTCCTCATACAATCCATTATCTACTTATTTATAAACAAAGGGTTTTAATTTTGATACCTAGAGTCACGTAGAATGAATAGTCTACCTTTTCCAAGATAATCCTTCAAAAATTTAAAACAATTAACTTTCTAATTTATTAAATAGTCCCAGTTCCTCCATTATCCCACATATAACATCATTTCCAGATATTTCTCCATTCAGATCCCTTTTCTCCAGATAAATGGCAAGCAGTCAATTTGTCTATTAATATGCAGATTCCCAAAGTGAACAAAATAGGCAAGACTATGTAATTAACACAGAATATTGTGGAGATGTCACTACCCATCTTCTGGATAGTACCAGGACTTCTACTGATCAAATTCATAATATCTTTTGTGGTTGGGAAGTGTGCCTTATGGTTAACAAAAAATGTTACCAATTGATTTTAAACATAACATTTTTGTACACATAATAAATATTTTGAAAATCCTATTTGCAGTAACAATTTTTAATTTAAATGTTTCTATGTAAATGTAGTGCCTTATATAATTCTTTATCTAATTTAGTATGCTAATTTCATTTCATAATTCTGATTATTCACCCAATGTTTTGGGTATTCTTTCAAACTTCATCTTTTAAAATTCAATAAAATAACCTATGCTAGTTATGTACTTATTTTTATCTGTAAAGTTGTAATAATAATATCTGTAAGTCATTAATAATAGTTTAAAGTTGAGCAGTGCCCACATAGCAAACCCTCAATAGCTATTAGTTCCTTCCTCTCCCTACTCTTCATTATCTCTTATACTTATTGCAGACTTCAAGATGAAGCTATAAGATACCACCACCAATTTCCCTCTAGATTCATCATGATCTACCAACAATATATTTGGAAATGGTGATTAATTAACTATTAATATGCCAATCTATAATTCATTCAGTCTACCAACTCTCATATTATTTTAAATATATTACAGTAGAATTTGATGACTTACAGAAATCAGATATATTATATCCACACCGTTCACCTCTTGTATCACTTTACCAATGAAAATCAACAACCACAAACATGGTTTGTAAAGATTTATTCTTACTAAATTTATTCAACTTCCTAAGTGATTAACAAATAATTTTGCTTTTGTTTTTAAATTTTAAACATAATATAACACAACATTACATAAATAACATAACAGAAGATAATAAACATGCATTGTGCAGTGACTAATTTCCCCTAGATTTTATCCTGCCCTTTTTCCATTTTGCAATAGAAACCAACTCCAGTTCTCAAAGCATCAGCAGTGCACACAGCTGCCCAGTTAAAGATCATATTTCACAGTCTCCTTGTACCTCCATGTGGACATATGTCTAAGTCCTTGCAAAAGGAATATGAATGGAAGTGATATCTGCAACTTCCATATCATTTCCCTAAGAGAAAATTACTTGCTTTCCTCTGCCACTCTGCTCCCTTACCCAAGGCCAGAAAGGGATGTGCTGCTAACCAGCAGCTCAACCAAGTGTCAGGCAAACACCCTTTTGAAAGGTAGAGCTAACGTTAAGACAGAAGAAAGCCAGACGCCATCTTGACCTTGTGCAGAACTTCCTGCCTCTACACTGCATACTATGTAAATAGAAATAAACTTCCATTGTGTTTTCAGCTTCTGTATTTGGTGTCCATTTTTTTGACATCATTTTTTCCATTTTTTACATCATATTAGATTATATCCTAATTTTTGCCCCTATATAGTCAACATTGAATTTTTAAGCATTAACCTTTACCACATTTTGCATTTCACTTAGCAAAACAAGTATTTCAGATGCCATCAAATCATTTTTCTCCTAATGGTCATATTTTCCTCTCTTTATACACAGAGGTAATCACGTATTTGAAATCAGACTATATCTATTTGGCTGGACCAGACCACAAAGACAAGTAGGAGTGACTATTTATTGCTTTTACTCTGATTTGCTATTGACACAAGAAACAAACAGCCAAAAAGATACACTACAAAAACTATGAATGAGTAAATAAATGCAGCTTCTCAATGGCTGTCTAGTTGTTCATCGAGTGAGTTAATAGTTTGATGAGGAATGTATTCTGTATAGAATGAAAGATTTGCTATAATGAAGGACCCCAGAGTAGTTTATACCATTAGGCTTGAGAAGCGGAACATGTAAGTACTTAAGGTCTACCTGATACATTAATTTAATTTGCTGTATCACAGTTACATTCACCTGTGACTGTATCATCAGACTTTTAAAATACTGAGCTGTAGAATATCCAAGCTTTATGCTTTTCTGACATTCAATAATATCTTTAAGTGCTCAATCTTCACAACCTTTTAATTGGGTTCAGGGATAAAGAATTTTAAAGTAAGGGCACCAAGTTACATTTCACTATAAGTCTGTAATACATTTAAAGCTAAATTAAATTTATATTATAGTGCAATGCAGTCAAAACTAGCAAAAATCAGGTAAAAATTCTGAGAAGAGTAATGATTTTACTATAGAATTTTTACTGTGATTTAAGGCACTCTGCTTTTTAGTATGCATAAAAATTCATTTTATATGCATAAAAGTCCATAAAACTGGACTTATATCATCAAAAGCGAGATATTCCCAAATGCAACACCTATGTTTATATCAACAAAATTAAGCATTAACAGTCAATAGCAAAATAGTCCGTCCTTTGATTAGTGTAGTTTCCTACTGAGGTTTATACTTTTACCACCTTTCCATGTTTTACCAAATCAATACCATTACATACACACACATATATATGTGTGTGCATGTGGATGTGTGTGTGGTGTATGAGGTATATACATAGTGCAGTATTACATGTGTGTATATGTATATATAGTGGTGTGTATGTATACATATATACACAAACACACATATATAGTGGTGTGTGTATATATACACACATACACACTATACATACACTGCTATACATATACACTATAAACCACAACATATATACACATACACACATACAGCATTATATGTGTGCATGTGTATTTGTATATAGAGATATATAGTGTGTGTGTATGTGTGTTTGTGTGTGTGTATATATATATGTATATATAAAATTTATTTTCTCCTGGTACCAAAAGTTGGTGATACATGCTGATAAAGTGTTGGTAATACAGATTTAAGGAATAGTAAATGCTTTTTGAAGAAGAGTTTAATATATTAGCTTCACCAGTTCTCAGTATATGCTAGTGACTGGAGCTCAGACTTCACCTAACAGCAAAAACATCTTCTAACCACAGCATTCAAAAGTTAATCCCAGTAATTTTGTCTTAGCTTGTGATACCTTTGCAAACAGAGCCTTACATAAGGATTTAAATATTGCTCTGGTTTGAATGTATCCACCAAATTTCACGCATTGATAGTTTAGTCTCCAAAGCAACAGTGTTGGGAAGTGGAACCTCATGAGAGGCTCAGCCCTCATGAATGGATTAATGTCATTTTCACGGCTATGAGATTAGTTATCATGAGAGTGAGTTTGTTATAAAGGTGAGTTTGGCTGGCTCTTCTTGCTCTCTTGTGTCCTCTTGTCCTTCTGACTTCTGCCATGGGACGACACAACAAGAAAGCCCTCACCAGATACAGGCCCCTGGATCTTGATTTTGAACTTCTCAGCCTCCTGAACTGTGCAAAATAAATTTATTTTCCTTATAAATTATCCAGTCTGTAGTATTTTGCTATGGCAGCACAAAATAGACTAAGACAAACATAAAGTATTTGTTTGGGAAAGGCATCTAGAGTACAGAAGTGAGAGGACAATGTAATGAAACAAAGAGGAAATGCAAGTGCAAGTGTCCTTTATTAAGCTGATTTCCATCATGAACAACTCTGTCTTAATTCTACTAGGGATGCTGTGATTGTTTCCCAGAATGTTTCCCAGGATTCTCTGCTGTTGTAGAGAAAGGAGAGTATATGTTTACCTCTCCTCTTCTTCTAGCATGTCTTTAATACCAAGCTAAGGAATTTCAATTTCATTTTATAAATAATAATATAGTATATGTTGAGCACTATATATGTCACAAAAACTTTTCTAGGTATTTCTATGTACATTTTAGAGGACCAAAATAACATTATTACATAAAGATATAATGTATATGAATACATAAATATTAAAAATAACATTAAATAAATTTGCAAAGTTTACCCAGTAGTAAATGGCAGGGTCAGGACTTGGAAATAGATTTTCAGTCAGGAAAAAGATGATGCAACAAAATTAGTATAATACAAGAGGATTTAATAAAGGGATAATCTATAAAAATATCAATATAGGATTAGTGCAATGCCCCAGAGATAGTAAGGGGGTAGGGGCTAGTTCAACTTCTGCATCTGAAAGAGTAAGGAGATGTTACCGGAAATTGGAAGGAGAGCATCCCATAAAGAAAACCACATGGTCAAGAGCTGTAAACTTTCAGCAGTGGGACACAACCAGACCAAGGCTGCAAGGACAGGGCAGGGAGAATAAACAATGTACAAGAAACTGAAGGATGTGAATGTAGTCCATGATACTTTAGCCTTTTGCTGCAGACAATAGCAGGGTGGAAATGAGAAGATGGTGAATCTGGATAGAATTCAAAATAAAAGACATTCAGTAGAAGAGGACCATTGAGTCCCAAAGAGGACCATTGAGTTTCATATTTTAAATCACTGTTATTAAAGCATTTTAAAAGGAAACATTATACAATCTAAATATTTGTTCCAGAAGTTTTATCTACAAGCCAATGTATAAAAAATACTGAGTGGAAATGGGGAAAGCAGATTGATTTACAGTGATTAAAGAGAGAGTACTGAGGACTTACAACTGTTGTTGCTGTCCGTGTGGACTGATAAGGATTATGCTGTATAGGTAGAGTCAATAATGCTTGAAAAATAAGCTACACATGTAAATATAAGACAAAAGAGAGCAAGTGAGTCATGTTTTAAGCATGCATACCTTGTACAAAATGACTCTATTAAATAAAGCAGAAAAAAATAAGAAAAAAGCAGATGTAAGAAGAAACATAATTATTTAATTTGGGGCAGACTGTATTTGAATATGCAGATGAACAATATCTAGCAAGTGGAAATGCAGAAATGTATGTAGAGGAAAGATAAGGATTTAGGATACAGATGAGGGAGTAACCTGTGAAGAGGTGATATTTAGTCATCAGTGAAGATAGGGAAGAATATTAAATATATAGAAAAGTGCTTTACATAGTGTGTACAATTTAGATGAAAAATTACATTCACTTGAAAGATCTAATAAATTCAATACTGTACCTAATAACTTCAAATATATAAAGCAAAAATTGAGAAAACTAAAAGTAGTAAATGAGAAATTCATCTTCAGAGAAAGACAGTTTAATCTATTTTAACAGTCAATCAGCCAAGTAATCTGTAAATTCATAAATGATTAGAATGATGCAAAGTAACAAATTTAATCCAGTCGTTGTACAGAAAAATACTGCTCCCAAGAGTGCAGTCTATGGATCCTTTTCAAGAACATTTGTGAGGACCAAACAAAACAAAACTGATTATTGCTGTTTCCTTGACATCATAGTTTTAAAAATATATATTTCTACCAGATAAAGTGATACCTGTAAGAGGAAAGATTTTTAAACTTTGCGAAGATATTATGTGAGAATATATTTAAGAATTTGGGGCAGGGAATATTTTTAATGGCACAAAAATCACAAACTATAGTACAAAGAGTGATTTATTTTACTAAATTTGAATCTTCTAATTGTATATGTCAAGAACACAGTAAAGAAAAGGATGAGAAAACCCGTAACAAGAAGATTTTTGGCACATTTACACTGAAAAATATTAATAAGTGAAATATTTTTTAATTCCCATATATCAATTGGAAAAAGATCAACAATATACAAGAAACATGTAAAAAAAAATGCACACAGAGACTGCACTCAAAATCATCAGCAAACAGAGAATAAACAATGAGCCACCACTCATACCCACTAGATTAGCAAAGATCAAAAGTCTGACATTACCATTTCTTGGCAAGTAGGGGGTCTAATGATGAACTCTTACATTATTGGTAGTTACATAAATTGACACCACCACTAAGTAAAACAATTT
The DNA here is from genome assembly GCF_008728515.1 of Papio anubis. Lineage (NCBI taxonomy): Eukaryota > Metazoa > Chordata > Mammalia > Primates > Cercopithecidae > Papio > Papio anubis. The sequence goes on from NC_044982.1 coordinate 79,431,342, forward strand.
GTGATTATTTAGCAAATTTGAGCATGTATAAATGAGCAAACAATTTGATTCATAGATATTTGCCCCAGAAAAATGGTTGCATATGTGCCCAGGAACTATGTAGGACAAACCACATATGGGTGTTATTCATAAGAGCACAAAATTGGAAATTACTTAGATTTTCATCAATAACACCATAGGTAAATTGTGTTACAGGAATCAATGAACACATTAGAACAGGAAAAATTACATTGGCATTCTCACCTTTGAAACTCAGCCATATTGTGTATTTCAAGGCACATATAGGTGGTCTGGCTGATAGACCCACCTAAAGTCCCAAGCTGCAGCCAGGCATGCAAGTGAATGAACCCTAAACTGAGTTTAACCCTAATTTTCAAGTCACACCAGCTGACACTGAGTGCAGCAAAGACAAGATGTCCCTGCCAAGCCCTTCCAAATTGCAGATTCATGAGCAAAAGGTTGTTATTTTAAATCCCTAAGTTTTGAAGAGGATTGATATGTAACAAAAGATACGTGGAAAAGGAGGGCTTAAATATACTGCTAATATTGCATTTTAATCTGAATTGAAGTATACTGAGGTTTATTTAATGATTCATTACATTTTCAAATTAATTATTTTTTATGTTTAATACATTTTTCATGTAAAATAATGTGCCAGAAGGTGCTCTCCCATTTACAGTAGCAAGACAAATAGTTAAACACCCAGAAATAAACTGAAGACATATTCGTGTTGGATATAAAGATAATTTTGAAGTCTTGATATATTTAAATAGATAGAAAAATAGTAAATACAGTGCTCAGTTGAGGATGAGAATATTGTAATGATTTTCATGCTCCCTGAATTGACCTATAAATTCAATGCAGTTCCATTGCATTTAAATAATTTGTTTTTCATTTATTTTTTAAGCAATACTGAAGGTTTCACAGATTACATTTGTTCATAATGTATCTTCGTTGTCTTAGTAGTTTTCTAATTTTTACTCAGGACAGTTTTTTTTTTTTTTTGTGAAGATTCAAGGCCAGTTACGTAGAAAGTCCCCCGTTATACATTTCACTGATTGTTTCCTTGTGGTTATATCAAAAGGCTTAATTAGATTCAGGTTAAATATTTTTGGCAAAAATACTACATATAACATCATATTAGAAAGCCATAATATTACTTTGTCCCACCTTTGAAACTCAGCCATATTGTGTATTTCAAGGCACATATAGGTGGTCTGGCTGATAGACCCACCTAAAGTCCCAAGCTGCAGCCAGGCATGCAAGTGAATGAACCCTAAACTGAGTTTAACCCTAATTTTCAAGTCACACCAGCTGACACTGAGTGCAGCAAAGACAAGATGTCCCTGCCAAGCCCTTCCAAATTGCAGATTCATGAGCAAAAGGTTGTTATTTTAAATCCCTAAGTTTTGAAGAGGATTGATATGTAACAAAAGATACGTGGAAAAGGAGGGCCATATCATTACCTGCAAAGGAAAGCTTATTCATTTGAAATAAAAAGTAGGGTAGGATTCAGTAAGCCCGGGCAGGTCAATGGCTCTTGCTGGCAAGAGCTAGTAAAGCATGTATAAATTACAGACAAGCAAAACAAAGAACATTTTAAAGGCATCAGAGTGCTGCGGAGTAATGAGAGCTAAATAATTTCCAGAAAGTGAAAAACTGGTCAGAAGTGAGCTGATAACTGAGGAACCTTTTGTTGCTGTTGTTTCTTTTTGTTGAAAATTTTCCCTGCTCCAGAATGGGCAGAAGGAGGCATCTGATGATTCTGAATGCAGTCTGTGGATCAATGCCTACACTAGGTAGAGGGTATCTTCTGGGGAAAGAAACATCTAGCAAAGCTTTCAACAGTTGCCATGGCCTTGAGTGGTAGAATTGGAAACTTGGAGAGCCTTAAGCCCACACAGAGACATCCTCTGAAGATGTACACTGAATTCAGAGGCTGGGTAAGAAGGAAAAACGTTTGGCTGAGAGTTTTTAAAAGTCTTTATATTTTACATGTTTAGAAGACATTCTACACATGGGGTATTGGGGAAACAATTGCTAAAGGAAGTGGACCTGAAACAAAATAGTCAAGAGATGAAAGCCTAGGATGGGATGCTGAATTGTCCCTGAGTTTGCACAGCCTCTTCACATATGTTAGTCTGGTCCAACTCTGGGGGGCAAGGGGAGGCTAAGAACCCAAGGCTGGCCCTCCTAGAGACCAGTGCTGGGGACAGAGAGAGCAGCAGGAATGCTGGCATTCACTGGAGGCTGAAGTGATAAAATGAACAATTTCAATAACCTCAAACACACAACCAGTCTCACCTCGAAGTACTGCCCAAATTATGCAGCCCTGTAGGGTGGGAGATTGAAAAGCTCTAAAGGTTAGGGCTGTGCCAATGTTTCAAAGCTGAGCAGAAATAGACTTGCAAAGCTCACAATCAAAATAGACACACACAAAAAACAAGGGCAATTCAGATGTAGAGTTATTCCTGCTCAAACGGTTACTCAGCTCCCACTCAGCTTATCCTTATGGATTGAGATGATCAGGTCATTTCCCTGCCAGAAAAAGGAAATAACTTTTTATCTTGAAAGATACTACCATCTTCAGTTCCCAATGTTGTTTTATAGATAGACCGTAGAATAAAATAAAAATTGTACACTTGTAAATAGACAAGATTATTTGAGAAATAATAAAATATTATACGTAATGGAGAAATCTTGACAGTGTCCTCTCTGAGATTGGGAATGAGAACAAAGAAACATGCTCTCATCATTTCTATTTGAAACTGTATCGAGGATACTAGTCAGCTCGGTAAGACCAAAGAAAAATATAAGTAATACAAGAACTATAAAGAAATAAATAAAACTGCCAATGAAATCTATGAACAGAATATACAAATAAGTAGATTTTGTAATTGCAGGATGCAGATTCAATATGCAAAAATATTTTAATAATTACATGTCAGCAGTAAACTAATAGAAGATAAAATGTTAAAATAGTATGCTGAAAAATATCACATACCTAGCCATAGATGCAATAGACCTCAACACTAGAATGTTACTATGAGAAAGTAAGGAATATCTGAATGATGATATGCTACATTCATAAATTGGAACACTTATCTTAAAAGTTCTATACAAAATAATCTATAGATTAAATGTATGTTTACTAAAAATTATGTTAGTTATTTCTGTAAAAAATAAATTGAATTTAAAATTCACAGGGAATACAAATAGTCCAGTATGTACAAGACCTTCCTGAAGAAGATTTCTGTTAAGAACTTAGATTGCTACATATCAAAAATCATTAGAAATCTATAGTAAGACCTTATGATATTGGTATAAGGATGAGCAAATTGAACCATTGAGCATAAAAGTCATTCCAGGAACAGCCCAAAATGTATATAGTCATCTGATTTATGACAAAGGGATACTACAATATAGTGAGAAAATAATAACCTTTAAATAAAGTTCCAGAATAATGAAAAATTGATATGAAAGAAAGTATATCCTGGGTTCTGCTTTAGGCCATACTGTGTAACAGGAACTAGAATTATCTTCCCACTGTAAATACCTAGAACATGTGATAGTATATGTAAACAACTATTTTCTGGCCGTATAGGACTATGAAGCTTCCTGAAAGAATAAAATTAAATAAGTTAAATTTTCTAATATTCCAGGTTTTCTGTTTGGAGACATATTCTAAGCTTCAGACCAAAGAGGCAGGACCTGAACCGAGCCTAGAACTCTCACTGAGTTGAGGAGAGAGAGATGGGTTCAAGGAGATCATGGTGGTGGGAGTGTACTGAATTTAGTAAGCAGGTACAGTATTAACATCAGATAAACCAGGGTTCAGAAAAAATATTATTATAAAGAAGAATATTTCATGATAAGGAAAGGGGCCTGTTCATCAAAGAATCAAAGAGATCTCAAATGTGTATGAAGACAAAAATGACTCAAAATACACGAATTAAAATAGACAGAACTGAAAGAATAGAAAACTCTACAACTGTAGAATGTTTAAACACACTTCTCACATGGATTGGTAGAACAATATAAAAAGAGTACAACACCATCAATCAACTAGACTTTATTGACATTTACAGAACGCACCAAACTGAACCATTTACATTATTTTCAAGCATACATGGAATAATCGCCAAGATTCACGAAATTCTGAGTAATAAAACAATTGTCAATGACATTAAGAATGATAAAATTAGAAAATGTTCTGCGACAATGGAATAAACTAACAATAACAGAAAGACCTCTAGACAATTAAAAAGTATGTCAGTATTAAACAGCACACTTCTAAATAATGCAAGGTTTAAAATACAAATAATTAAATGCTAATATTAAAAAATAAGAAAAACCTCAAGCCAATGATAATACTTCCAAATTAATAAATCATAAAAATAAAAACATGGATGAAGTTGGAAATCATCATTCTCGTAAAATATCACAAAGACAGAAAACCAAACACTGCATGTTCTCACTCATAATTGGGAGTTGAACAATGGGAACACATGGACACAGGGAGGGGAACATCACACACCGGGGCCTGTTGCAGGGTGGAGGGCTGGGGGAGGGATAGCATTAGGAGAAATGCCTAGTTGATGGGTGCAGCAAACCAACATGGCACATATATATCTATGTAAAAAACCTGCATGTTGTGCACATGTACCCTTGAACTTAAAGTATAATAAATATATATATATATAAAAGAAAGCAAGATAAATCAGTGAAACACAACACAAAATAACGACACAGAAAATCAATTAAACCAGTATTTTTAATTAATGAACTTAAATGACTATCTACCCAGCTGAAACAGGGTATCACCACAGATCTTGCAAATATTTAAAAAATATATATAACATATCATAAACAGCTTAAGTGGCAAAATTGTTTAAAAGACAAAAGTTGCTGGAACCAACTCAAACACACACACACACACACGCACACACACGTTTACAGTCCTATATTTATTTTTTAAACCAAATTTATGATTAAAACTTTCCCATAAAGAAAATTCCAAATTCTCATACTGTCTATCTAACTATTAAGGAAGAATTAATTCCAATACTATACACATATAAAATAGAAGGAAACATTTCTCAACCTATTATGTGAGTCCTCATTACACTGATAACAAAGTAAACAAGAAAATACTAAATAACAAAACTAGAAAACAATATTCCTCAGAAACTTAGATGTGAAAATTCTTAAGAAAATTTTAACAATCTATCTTCTTATCAAAAAAATAGTACAGCAAATCCGTATGGAATATATGTCATGAATGCAAAGTCGGTATAACATTCTAAAAGTCAATATCATTCACATGAAAAGATTTATGCTAAAAATATGAAAATTTCAACAAGTATAAGAAAAGCATTTTACATAAATCAACACACATTCAAAATAAAAACCCTCACCCCAAAGTCACTGAGAGGGATCAGTTAGTATATGGAATCAGGTAAAGTCTTCCAAATTTGTTCTTTTTCAAAATTGTTTTGGCTCTTTTAAATGTGTTTCCTTCCTAAATACATTTTAGAATGTTAACTTCTAAATGTCAATCAAAGGGACTGCGAAATTTTGATTAGGATTGTATTGAATTTATGGATCAATTAGCAGAAAATAGACATCTTAACATATATTATATCAATTCATGAACATGATATGTCACTTTAAGTATTTTAAAATTTCTATTAGCAGTGTTTTTAGTATTAAATAAAAAGGTCTTGACATATTCTGCTTGATGTAATGCTTTTGAAGGTTATTGTAAGTGTTATTTTGTAATATTTCAATTTTCAACTGTCGGTAGGGAAACAGTCTATCTCTGTACATTGACCTTGTATTCTGCAGCCTTGTAAACTCATTATTTCCAGTTGTTTTATTTAAGATTCCTTATTTCTATGCATAAAATTATTTCATAAAACTTTACTCCTTTATTCTCAATATGGATTCCTGGTATTTATCAAGATATTACAGTAAATTTTCAATTTTCAGTGCTCTGACCGAATAAAATTATGTATTTTTCATAAGTAATATAAAATACACTATACTGGCTCCACTAAACATGAGTAATGTATCTCTGGACAAGTGGTTTTCAAATATTTTTATTTTATTATAGCCCAAAGTAAAACATACTTAATGTTACAACACAGTGCATCTACACACACATAAGCACACATAACTGACACAAAATTTTCACACAGTATTTACCTTTAAAATGTGTAATAAACTGTAATAATTTTATTATATTGAATTATATAATATTGTATTCTGTTGTATTCTAAATTACTGCTAAAAATCCATTAAAATATCTGCTGTTGGGTTACAAATATCTGTAAGTTATTATAAAGTTTAAGTATTATAAGTTCCTCCCAGAACTGTCCCCACAAAGAAGGTAAACTATTGCAGTGACCAAGCATACAGAATGTATTCATCCATTTACAGTCATTCAACAGATTTCTATTGAGCACTTGCTGTGTTCATTTCCTAGAGCAGCTGTAATGAAGTACCACGAACTAGGTGGCTTAACACAACACAAATGTATTCTGTCATAGCTTTGAAGCCTAGAAATCTAAAATCAAGGGGTCAGCAGTTACATGCTGCCTCAGAAGGCTCTAGGAAAGAGTCATTCTTTGCTTCTACCACTTTCTGATGGCTCCTAGCATAACTTAGCTTGTAGATACATCACTCCAATCTCTGCTGCTATCATCACATTGTCTCCTCTGTGTCTGTGTCCCTTTCCCTTTTATAAGAGCCTGACTCATCAAATTTAGAGCCCACCTTTAATTCAGGATAATTCCATACTCAGGTTCTTTACTAATTGTATCTCTAGGATTCTAACTCCAAGTAAGATCACATTCTGATGTTCCAGATGGATCTGAAATTTGGGGGGATACTATGCAAACCATACCACGACACTTAAACTTTTCTAGGTGATAGTACTATAATAATGAATAAGAGATGAAAAGTCTTGTCCTTATTCTAATAAGCCCCCAAGAAAACGGAACAAAATAATCAGTTACTTAGAAACCATTCCAAATGTTATCTAACAAGGAAAAAACTCATTACGACTCCAAGAGGAAAATAGAGTAGGCATCCAAGATAGGCAAATTATTAGTTCACTGAGCCAAAGGGTCCAAGTTCCAGTTAATGAATGAGCAGAGCGTCTTAGTTAGTTCAGGCTGTAAAAGCAAAATACCACAGGCTGTGAGCTTAAATAACAAACATTTATTCCTCAGAGTTGTGGTGGCTGAAAGTCCAAGATCAAAGAGTTGGAAGATCCACTTTTTCTGGTTGGGAGACGACTCTCTTCTCATCTTATCCTCACATGACCCACAGTAATCCCATTCATGAGGGCTCCAGCCTCATGACCTAATTACCTCTGGAAGACCTGACTTTCTAATACCATCACATTGGGGGTTTGGCTTTCAATATATGAAGTTTAGGGGACACAAACATTCAGACCATGATGCAGAGCTAAAATTCAATGGAACCATCAAGACTACTTTGAAGTATATTTGGGCTAAGTGTACATAAAGGATATAATAAGCACAAACTGCACATTTTTTTATTTTTATTTTTTTCTATGTGTGGCTTGGCTTCAGTGGGGCTGCAGCATACTCTTCCAGAGGTCAAAACTTTTGTGCGCAAAACCAATCTTTTCTCTTAAGGAGATTGAGTTTTCAAAGGAAAATATGTGATCTTTACAATTCATAAATAATGCGGTAGGTCTCAAAATTCTGTGAACATCAGATTTACTTTTTGAAAAATAAGGATGTTTCATTTTACCTTCAAATTTCTAAATTAGGATCTCCACAAGGTAGGAATCAGCTATACATATTTTTGCAAAATTTCACAGAAGGCCCAGATAACTACTGTTTTAAGATTAAAAAGGTTAATAATTAAGAAAATGCCATTATATCAATCCTGTCTTTATTAGAGTATTTGCCTTGGGATTGTGTGCCAGAGTCACAAATTGAAAAGAGTTTTGAGAAATATATACACTTAGGAATGTAACCTTAAGTAATACTAGTTACTGTGACCGGAAATATAAAAATATAAGCCTCAGCCTCTGAGGCAGGGGCTCACAGACTAGATTTAGCCAAAAGGAAAATCATAATGTCCTACATTTTGAGGTTATATTTTTAGCTTTTCTTCACAAATTTGTCTATAGAAAGAATATGTTTTTTATAGTCACATGTCTTCAGTTCTTCTCATTGGTTGAAATTCATTGTGATTAATAACCAAATTCTTATTCAATTTGAGCATAATTTTTTAAAAATTCTGAAGCATAATAAGCATGACCTCTGTTTCTTAACCATATTTTATAGAAGGCCACTAAGTCTCCTACTCAGGGATGAAGTATAGCTTCATGTAACCTCCAGATTTTCTGATTTTGATGGTGATGGATCCCAATGGTTTCTTGGTTGCACAGATCTGGATTGTAGATCTGTATATTAAAAGTTTCAGACACTAATAATGTTATCTTTGAGAACTGCATTTCTATCATTATCAATAAGAATTCGAAAGTCATGATATTTCGTAAAGGCATTTTTGTGAAAATCCCACACCTGTTTTCACTTATGATGTCTTCTTCCTCATCACCATCTTAAACCCTTAAGGAAATATTTAACAAAACTTCTCACTGGTAAGACTTTTGTCATGGGCAAATAGTTAAATGATGCCAACTTTTCCAAAGCCAATGCTTGTTGATGCTTGCTCCCTGGCTGGCAAAAGAACCTTTTGCACAAATGCTAAGAGGTTTGTTGGCTCCACTATGCACTATAATTCACCCTGTTATGGAGGAAAACAGCTGTTTTGTGATCATGCTCTGGACATTTGCCATATTGGCTTACTGAGTTAAAAATCCCAACTTGCCTCTCAGCACTGCAATTCAGTCTCTAGGCTATTGGAAAGTGAATGGAGGAGAGAATTTTTGGACTTGCTTTTTTCATTCGATGACTTTGGTTCTCCTCTCTAACTTATATCATGTTTTGTTAACTGTCAGTAGTCAAATTTATAAAAATGTATAGCAATAAAAATATACTTTGAAATTTTAGGTCTCCAAATCAAGATAATCAAAGAAACCCCTAGTTGTTCTAAGTGAATCCCCTGTACTGCAATTAGTGGTGACATATAACATCAAAGGCTCATGAAGATGGTTTTCTCCCAAATCATGTACATAGATTATTGACGGGTGTCAGCAGTTGGTTTGCAGGCAATTTGAAGTCAATAAAAAGCCCTCAATTCCAATTATCATATATTTGTAATGTACCCAAATACAAATTGCTACAGGAGAAACCTCACTGAGAATGAGAATTCCTTCACCTCCACAAATATAAAACCTTATAAAATGAAACTACATTAAAATTTTTATTCTTAAGGGTTTTAACATTAAATACACAAGACACTTGAGAATTTTGTATAATTATGCACCAGCATAGCGTAAGCACATATACTGAAACAATTCACATGGAGTAGTCTATTTGGTAATTACATAACATCCCATATTCTTTCAATAATTTTAACTGCATTTTACAAGCAAGAATATAGTGAGACACATTGGGAAGAATAAAGAAATTACTTCTTTTCCTACAGATTCATCAATGTCCAGATTCCTTTGGATACAGCTACTATACTGTTGTAAGATTTCACTAATTCAACCATTACACCATGGAACAATTCACTAATAACTCACTAAGGATCATTAAACTTAATTTAAGGCAGTTAGTGGTTTATCAAAGGGACAAAACCATTAATTCCATCTCCAAATGGACTCACTGGGCATGCAGATTTGCAAATCCACAAATCCATTGTCTGGATGAGAGAGACATGTGCATGCATATGCATTTTAATCATTCAGCGTTAGTAATGGCCATTCCATTTAAAGGGCACAATTTCCATCCTGCTCTTTTTTCTTTATATTCAAACTTTCAGTTTGTTTCTAGGGGGATAATATTTTTAAAACTTTATCAATAAATCGTGATGCACTTAAGAATACCTGTAAATTTTAAGAGCATAAGTTATTTTCCCAAGTGCTCTGATTGCAGATATAGATTACACCCCAGTTTCTTAGAAATTGTTAATCATTTTTATAACAGAAAATTGAGACAGAAGTCACAATACTGAATACTTGTAATGAAAGAGTGGTGCAAGGGCTTTCTTCCAGTCTCCAGGAGACATCAACCATGCAAAGAAGATTGAAGCAGATCACAACCTGGAACCAGCACCAGGTCCATAGATGCTATACAGTTGTAAGGACATAAGTGTTTTCTTATGTATGTGCACAAAAAACAATTCCAGACACACATTCTAAATCCCATTTCCAGCACTTGGAGAAGAGGATTATCAAATAAGAGACGGATATATATAATATATATATATATATATATATATATTTTTTTTGTCACAGATTGCTGAAGATAACCTGGATGTGGGATGATATGCAGTTCAAGAGTTATTAATTTTTATTCAGAAAATTTACTTTGCTTACATTTATTTTGTGACGGAAGCATTTTTCTTTCTTTAAAAGTCTGCCATGGGTAGGGATAAATACAAGAACGACAATTTTTTAATTTTTTATCGTATTATTATTATTTTTTTTATTATATTGTAAGTTCTGGGGTACATGTGCAGAATGTGCAGATTTGTTACATAGGTATACTTGTGCCATGGTGGTTTTCTGCACCCATCAACCCGTCTTCTACATTAGGTATTTCTCCTAATACTATCCCTCCCCTAGCTTCCCACCCACCAACAGTCCCTGGTATGCGATGTTCCCCTCCCTGTGTTAATGTGTTCTCATTGTTCAACTCCCACTTATGAGTGAGAACACATGGTCTTTGGTTTTCTATTCCTGTGTTAGTTTGCTGTGAATGATGGTTTCCAGCTTCATCCATGTCCCTGCAAAGCACATGAACCCATCCTTTTTTTTTTTTTTTTTTGGCTGCATAGTGTTCCATGTTGTATATGTGCCACATTTTCTTTATCCAGTCTACCATTGATGCATTTGGGTTGGTTACAAGTCTTTGCTATTGTGAATAGTGCTGCAATAAACATACATGTGCATGCTTCTTTATAATAGAATGATTTGTAATCCTTTGGGAGTATACCCAGTAATGACATTGTTGGGTCAAATGATATTTCTGGTTCTAGATCCTTGAGGAATCGCCACACTGTCTTCCACAGTGGTTGAACTAATTTATACTCCCACCAAGAGTGTAAAAGCATTCCTATTTCTCCATGTCCTCACCAGCATCAGTTGTATACGGTGTAAGGAAGGGGTCTAGTTCACTTTTCTGCATATGACCTGCCAATTTTCTCAACACCACTTATTAAGTAGAAAATCCTTTCCCCATTGCTTTTGTCAGGTTTGTCAAAGATCAGATGGTTGTAGATGTGTGACATTAATTCTGAGGCCTCTGTTCTGTTCCACTGGTCTATATAATATCTGTTTTGGTAACAGTACAATGCTGTTTTGGTTACTGTAGCCTTGTAGTATAATTTGAAGTCAGGTAGCGTGATGCCTCCAGCTTTGTTATTTTTGCTTAGGATTGTCTTGGCTCTACGGGCTCTTTTTTGGTTTCATATGAAATTTAAAGTAGTTTTTTCTAATTCTGTGAAGAAAGTCAATGGTAGCTTGATGGGGATATCATTGAATCTATAAATTACTTTGGGCAGTATGGCCATTTAAATGATATTGATTATTCTTATCCATGAGCATGGAATATTTTTCCATTTGTTTGTGTCCTCTCTTATTTCCTTGAGCAGTGGTTTGTAGTTCTCCTTGAAGAGGTCCTTCACATCCCTTATAAGTTGGATTCCTTTTTATTCTCTTTGTAGCTATTGTGAATGGGAGTTCACTCATGATTTGGTTCTCTGTTTGTCTATTATTGGTGGATAGGAATGCTTGTGATTTTTGCACATTGATTTTGTATCCTGAGACTTTGCTGAAGTTACTTATCAACTTAAGGAGATATGGGGCTAAGATGATGGAGTTTTCTAAATGTACAATGATGTCATCTGCAAACAGAGACAATTTGACTTCCTCTCTTCCTATTTGAATACGCTTTATTTCTTTTTCTTGCCTGATTGCCCTGGCTAGAACTTCCAACATTATGTTGAATAGGAGTGGTGAGAGAGGGCATCCTTGTCATGTGCTGGTTTTCAAAGGGAATACTTCCAGCTTTTGCCCATTCAGTATGATATTGGCTGTGGGTTTGTCATAAACACCTCTTATTATTTTGACATAAATTCCATCAACACCTAGTTTATTGAGAGTTTTTAGCATGAAGGGGTGTTGAATTTTATCAAAGGCCTTTCTGCATCTATTGAGATAATCGTGTGGTTTCTGTCACTGGTTCTGTTTATGTGATAGATTATGTATTTATTGATTTGCATATGTTGAACCAGTCTTGCATCCCATAGATGAAGCCAACTTGATCGTGGTGGATAGGCTTTTTGATGTGCTGGTGGATTCAGTTTGCCAGTATTTTATTGAGGATTTTCTCATCGATATTCATCAGGGATATGTGCCTGACATTTTCTTTTTTTGTTGTGTCTTTGCCAGGTTTTGGTATCAGGATGACACTGGCCTCATAAAATGAGTTAGGGAGGGGTCTCTCTTTTTCTATTGTTTGGAATAGTTTCAGAAGCAATGGTACCATCTCCTCTTTGTACCCCTGGTAGAATTCGGTCATAAATCCATCTGGTCCTGGGCTTTTTTGGTGGGTAGGCTATTAATTACCACCTCAATTTCAGAACTTGTTATTGGTCTATTCAGGGATTCAAGTTCTTCCTGATTTAGTCTTGGGATGGTGTGTGTGTCCAAGAGTTTATCCATTTCTTCTAGATTTTCCAGTTTATTTGCATTGGATGCTTATAGTATTCTCTGATGGTAGTTTTTATGTCTGTGAGATCAGTGGTGATATCCCCTTTATCATTTTTTATTGTGTCTACTTGATTCTTCTCTCTTTTCTTCTTTATTAGTCTAACTAGTGATCTATTTTGTTAATCTCTTCAAAAATCCAGCTCCTGGATTCATTGATTTTTGAAGGATTTTTCGTGTCTCTGTCTCCTTCAGTTCCACTCTGATCTTAGTTATTTCTTGAAAAGACAATTATTTTACGAGAAATATGTATACATCAATGATATGATTTGGCTGTGTCCCCCACCCAAATATCATCTTGAATTGTAATCCTAATAGCCCCATGTGTTGAGGGAGGGACCCAGTGGGAGGTGATTGGATCATGGGGGCAGTTTCTTCCATGCTGTTCTTGTGATAGTGAGTTCTTGTGAGTTCTCATGAGATCTGATGGTTTTATAAGTGTTTGACAGTTTCTCCTTCACACTCTCTTCTTTCTCCTGCCACCTTTGAAGAAGATGCCTGCTTCCCCTTCCACCATGATTTTAAGTTTCCTGAGGTCTCCCCGGTCATTAAGTCAATTAAACTTCTTTTCTTTATAAATTATCCAGTGTCAGGGAAGTTCTTTATAGTAGTGTGAGAATGGACTAACACATTAATATTCATTAATAGAACACTTTAAAACAAATATTTTGTGTCATGACAATATCAGCAAAATAGGTTCACTTATTATATTATATAATGTGGGATTTTTGTTTGTTTAATAAACATAGTCCCCCAAATTCTCTGACTTCCTTAGGAAGGTCTTTTTGCCTGTCTCTAAAAACATGTCATTCTAAAAGAGGACTTCAGAATATATTTATATCTTACATAAAATAGCTACTGCTTAGGAGAAAAAAAAAATAAGAAATTACTTGTAGTTCTTCAGCTCCTAACATGAGCCAATGCTTTAGAAAAGAAATGTGTTTGCTTTATACAATACTATTCACAACCAAATTATCCCAAAGTGCTTTACAAAGTAATTAGTTGGAGACTAGTATAAGAATATGCAGGCAAACATAGGAGCCATTAAGACACTCAGCAATAGCTCACACACTGCTTTGGAAATAAGAACCTGTTTTATTAAGAGTGGAGATGTTAGTTCAATTATAGAGTAATTTAATAGAATAATTGGAATTCCTTTGGGTCTGGTAAGTTTTACAGATCATCAAAAATTATAAACTAACTCTATATTTTTTTAAATTTCTAAAAATGTCCAAGTGTGAATTAAAACATGTATTTTCCCCCAGGTAATTAACTTACAAGATATGATTGCTATGAAGTTGATTTATAATGGAAAAACACTTCCGTGATTCTTTTCAAAAGATAAGTTACAGAACTGGTAAAGAGGAATTATTTCACAAATTCCTTTCTTTACCTTCCCCCATTTGACAAATGTTTTACTTGTATTTCTCTGAGCTTTATTTACACAGGGATCCAGAGAGAAATAATTTTCTTCTCCTCTCAAGGTGTTTAATCTGTACTCTTTCTTTATGCCACACTTTAGATCTAACCTCGTCCATGAAAAATTCACCAACTAAAACACCCAGTTTCTTGATTTCATATCACATTTCTTTTATTTGTCACTTAGCTTTAGATCACAATATTTTTATTATCATTTATATTTTGAGAATAAGATCCATGAGGATATTAATAATGCTTATCATTTCACTGTATTCCCAATACTTTGAGCAGGAAGTGGCATAATGAGGTCCATGGCTTCCAAAGCTCATGCAGATACCAGTCTGGAGGAGGCATTGGCAGGAACAGGTCACAGGTATTCCCTACTTATCTAAGAAATCACTAAACCAGGATGGAGCAATTAACAAACAGCCAAACTTCTGGCGTCTACTCTTTCACAAGCCTGAGGCTTTTCTTCCTCACTCAGTTACGTTCCAAATTCCTTTGATCAAGAAGCCTTCTTTAGACACCATTTCACTCATAAATAAGCACTAATTATAGGATATGGTACCATAACTGCTGTCTTCAGCTTGTCAATGGCAGTTGACAGATTAGCTAAGCAGCTGTCCTATCATTTCTTGCCTTCCTCTGGTCCTCATGTCACAGCATGGACTGCCCCCAGCTGGCCCTTCTTTTTCCACAGGAGAAAAAATATTCAACAGGAAAGAAAGGATTAAAAAAACATAATAAATAAATAAATAAATAAAAATAAAAATATATATATATAACGGCAGTTGGAATTTTTACCTAACATATATCATAAAAGATTAATGGACTTTTGCTCTAAAACTGTACTTTGCTTTTCACACAATTGTTGAATGTGCACAGAGGCCCTTGTTTCAGTGTTTACTAAATAAAGGTCATGAAAATAATGGCTTCTGTGGTATGTGTCATCAATTTTGATTTTTCTGTCACTTTTTTTACCTTGGGCAGGTGCCCACTTTGGAAGTCTCTTTGGCCATGAGGCTTTTTCTCGAAACAGGTGCAACCTATTATAAGCGAAACTAGATAGGTTCCATTAGCAGTTTGCAAGGCAGAGCCTACTTTTACGTCTGTGGTTGCAGTTTGCACTTCATTAGCCTGTCCTAACTCACCAAGCTATGCTGTCCTAGGCCATAAGTCAATCTATCAGATTTCAAGGCTGATTCCAGTTGCCTGGGATGAACCCTTTTATCCAAGCCAGCCCTCTTGTTTACCAGGGGCAGAAAACCAATTCAAACAAGGATATTCAGAAGGGATTTTATTAGTTCACACACAGAAGAGTTCTGGGTAAGGCTTGCCTTGCTCCTGGTGCTCATATGATGCCACCAGGACATGATTTAACTGAAGCACTTAACTCTGTGTTCTTCATGTTGCCTCCATTCTTTAATAGGCATTCTTTTCGTAGTGCCAAGATGAATGCAACAGCTTCAGCTTTATCTTCTTTGACCTTCAAGTTGTATAGTCCCAGTAGATATCTGATTACAACTCATTAGCTCTGACTATTTCAGGTGCTCCTCCCTGAAACAGTTACTGTGGCCAAGGGTATGCAATGCCTAATTTCCAAAATTGGAAAAAAAAAAAAAGAAAAAAGAAAAAAGAAAAACAAACAAACAAGTTAGCCAGGTCTTAAAGTAGCAGAAGGATGGTTCCCTGGAGAAAGCTGGAGTCCTATTTGGGAGGCAAAGGGGAAGTATACAATAATGGTCAACATGGTGTCACTGCTATATCACAAATAGGGCAATTTCTTTGTTCTACTAGAAGTTTGCTGCAATATCAATAACAATTTTTGTAGCTTAATATTCATCTATTTCCCTTTAGGTGGACTTGAGATAGAATTTGCACACATACTTACATAGAAAATATTGTCCTAACAGTCTTATTTACAAATTCTCATAGTAGTAAAAATAATTCTATATTCATATACAATTATATATATTACATACCCTAAATATCCATATAAAATAATTACATATAATTATATAAATCATATTCCAAGGGGATATTAATATTATGATTATAATAATCATATATAAATATTACATATAATCATATGTAATAGATCCTATATATATACACACATATAATACACATATACACACATAAAAACAATTATTGTATAAATATATGGATTGCATATATATAAGTATATATATTTAGGACATATGGGGCACATGGGCAAGAGGTATTTTGTCAGCTTCTAAACTCTAGAAGTCTTTGTGTGGTCAGTGACCTCTAGAATGGGCAGAAAAGGCTCTCTCAGTTGGGTTAAAGTTTTATGACATTCTTAGTGGGGTTAAAGTTTCATGACATTAGAGAATATCTAAATATTTCTTCCAACTTCATATTTATTTATTCAAAATATGTATTAGGCATCTATTTTGTGCCTGAAACTACATTAGCTACCAGGGATACTATAGGTCCTGTAGCATAGGCTAGTATAGGTTCTGCCTTTGCAGAAATTTAAGAAGCGAGATGATATGACCAGATTTGCTTTTCGAAAAGATCACTCCCATCAATTTTAGAGAAGAGATTGTAGTACTGCCAGGAGCACATACAGGAAGACTAGTCAGGTGGTTACTTAAACAGCATAGGAGAGGAACAAACCTAAGTTTAACTTGACAAGATAAAGGTGAGATGATGTAAACTGGCAAAGATAGGAAGAAAACTTGAATATGAATTATTAATAACTTTCCAATAGATAAGAATCGAAGATGAGGTACAATGGAACATTAATGTTACCTCTTATGTAACTAACATGCAAAAACTAAATGATTTGTTTACATTCTCTCTAATAAAGAATATTGAAGAAAGACCAGCTTAAGAGGCACTGAACATTTTTATCTTCTCCTATGGCTAATAGTATGTCTTGCAATCTATTTACCTCTGGGTTTATATTATTTTTACTCATAATTTTTATTGCTCTATTCAGTGAGAGATCGATACTTAAGAGTTTCATCCTTATTTTAGAGTCACCATGTTTAGATCTTAGTAGTATTTATTGTTCTCAGCCCACTTTTTTTGGACTGACTAACCAAATATTAGATTGGTGCAAAAGTAATCATCGTAATTACTTTACACCAGCCTAAAATGAATAAGCAAAGAGCTAAGTGTTGCAGGCCTATAAATACACTATCACATTGTATTCTATTTTATTCACCCTTGTCTTCTCTAGAAATCCTCTATCAAAGATAAAGTTTTGAGACTTTTCAGTAATAAACACCTTTAAATTGTGATCAGTTGCAATAACGTATCTCCTTTTTAGAGGGAAGATTTTAACCAGACAGGAAGGGGCTTGGAAATAATATTGGTGAATTTATTTTTCTGGAGTGAATAGAGAGGCAACCACATGCATCTTTTCTATTGTGGACATCTGGGAAAGCTTGTTAAGAAAATCCAGTTTTAACCTTTAATGTTCCCTTTTCCTTCTTCACCTCCAGCACACATGTTCCACGTCCAACTATTTAGATTTTGTCTTGAAGACAGTTATTTCGGAATCTTTCTTCCTTTTGCCTCTGAACTCCCAAAAGTATTTATTTTCTACACATTCATTTGACTTTATAAAAGGTTTATAATTGACCATATATTATACATTGGATTGAAAATTATATCTTGTTTTGTTTTTTAACTTTTCAAGTATTTGTCAAATTTGGTTAATTTTTTTTGTGGTTTTTGTTTTGTTTTGTTTTGTGTTTAGTTCCAGTACTACCTTGGTCTTCTTTGTAGTCTAATCTCATCCCTTGCACCATCTTGACTATAGCAAGAACTTGCTTGGTTGTTAGGCTTCCTGTTAGTTGTTGCATTAATTTATTAGCTATTTTTATTCTCTCAGTAGTCAATGGTTAGACTTTAGTATTCTCTTTGACAGTGTTCCTCCCACCACTTTTACTTTATCTTAATGTTCTTTCTGGATTGGAGTTATTTCAAATCAAAAATAATTTGAACTCACTCACAAATCTCCCACATACCTTCAGAGAAAATGGAACCTAAAGCACACCCTTAGGTTTTTTTTTTTTTTTTCTTTAATCTTCTGATCTTGTAATCACTAGAGCTCAAATAGTTCCCACATTACTCCATAAACTTTAGAAAAGCATCGATTTATTTTCTGAGTTTTGTCTTGCCAGACCTCTCATTTTAAAGACAGTTTCAAAAATGAGGCTCAGTTTACCTTAACACTGGCTCTTTCCTTGAGACATGTCCTACTGTTAACTGAATACATGTCAGGAGCATTGCAAACACACACAGAGCACTTTCTATTCTAATCATTTCATTGATCCTAGATGATTTTCTCCTCAAGATGACCTTGGGTAAAATAACACTCTAGTCCTAGGCTAAAGGAATTGCAACATTTTCTAATGAAATGTCTTAATGCCTGGATGTTTCTCAGTCCTGGATCTGCATGACATCACTTGAGAAGAGTTTGAAAAATATTTATGGTGCAGCTTACTCCCAGATACTCTGAATTTAATAGACCTGGAGTAGTGCCTAGACATCGATACCAATAATCAGACAGGTTCGAGAAGTGCTGCATCAGTCAATAAAATACATATTCTTATTTTGTTCTGTTGTGTTTTTTAACAAAACAAGAATCTAAAGATCTAGATTCTAGTCCCTCATGACTCTACCAGTAATTACCTTGTGAATTTGGACAAATTATTTAACCTCTCCAGGTGTCAGATTTTTCACCTATCAAGTAAAAAGTCTGGATGAGATAACTTAATCCTTTGTTATGTAGAAAAAAAAAATTCCGTATTACCTACTAAGTTCTCTAGGCACAATAACTTCAGTTTGGAATACAGCCAATATGAATCCGACAATGACCATAGTTGATAGTTTTCTAAGTGGCCTTTACAAGTAAGCAGCAGTGCATTTTCAGTTGCAATTAGATCCTTACTATAATAAACTTCCACTTCAGCCCAAACCTTATTGACTGTTATTCCAAACATTCTTTTATTTCACCATTCTACTTATAGTTAATTGCTCAATCAAGTAATTAAGTTGTTATATAACTCGAAGAATTTTTGTAGATGGAGATCAGGGTTGATTTCTCACATTTTAACCACCACATACATTTTTACCATATTTGGACAGGGTGAAGTGGATAACAATAAGTTTAATTTAGCATAGGAAATAATAATGAAGCAGAAACCATGTCTGAGGAGATAGGAGGTCAGGGAAGTGGGCCGATGATATTTAGGGCAAGATGAGAGACTTACATCAGCATGTCTGTTTCTGGTCCAGGGAAAGCCACTGGTATGATTACCCAGATCCTGCAAGTCAGTCATTGATACCTAATGGTCCATCATAGAAGATGGACCAAGAACTGATTACTCAGATCTGGTAGACCTTCTGTACACATATTACTCATTTTGTATCTTTATATTAGCGGTAAAAGGAAAATAATTATTCACAATTCTATTACCTTACTTTTCAAAACTTCATTGTTGTTTTATATTCTAGCTCATTTCTCAATCCAGAGAGCCATTCAGCTTTCTCCTACATTTTAATGTCATCCAAAATGAGCAACGTCTTACCTTTCTCTTTCATTTGCCTCTCTCCGTCATAGTATTTCTCCCAAGCAGATAATATGAATCTCTGAGGCTTGTTGCATAAAGTATTCCAAGCTTTCTGGTTTATAAATTATGAAGCAGTTTGTATCTGTGTACAGATATTTGGACCCTATTGATTTGAATTAGTTGTCTATTATGAGCCTCAGTAACCCTCCTCTACCCTGTCTAGCTTTATTATTTAACTTTTTGAATTCAGCTTGGGGTCTGAGTGTCATTTGGAGTAAAAGAAAATTAGCAATTTGGGGCGATCTTATATTGTATTCACTCTGCAGAGCAGACTGAATATATTTTTAGGCACTGCATGTTTATAACCTAATTTTCCCTCATTACTTTACAGAGGTGACCTTGTTCTAATACCTTCGGCACCTGATGTTACAAAAGTGAAATTCTTTTCAAACCTGCTCTGTTAATGTGCTCCTGCTCAGAAACAAATGCAAGATAACATTAACATTCCTGCCACAAAATACCTGCTAATTTGCTTGCAGTGAAGATAGAAAGCTTTTCATTACATACCACAAACTGCATTTATGTAGAATGAGTCACCAGTCTTTTTGAAAAGCCAATGAGCATCTAATCTCTAATGCTGCCTTCAGCTCTAACATCAATCCTCCCAGTCCAACTCATCTTTTATCAGCTATTCAGTCTTTCTTTTTTAAAATTTCCATCCTCTTACAAAATTGTGTTGTTCGTCTGTCAAAACAACTTTGATTTATGTTTTTTTAATATTACAGCTTCAGAGAAGAAAACACACACACATACGAGAATATGCTATTTTCTTATTAAGGTCAGAATGAAATCTATGCAACAGAAAATGAGCAACTTGGTTTCAAACAAATGATGACATTATTGAGTTTATAAAAATTGCATTCTTGATCTTAAATTCTGCTTGATATGCATCCCTCCATGTTAAGTTTCTCTTGAAACTAGTCTACAGAGAACTGCAGATTTATATGCCCTCTCTAGGCACAAGTGAAAAATAAAAAGAAAGAAGCTTGTAAAATCTTGTGTTTTTTTCTAAACTCTATTGAGACAATGACATTTCATTGTTTTTTCTATTAATACCTTTCCCACATATTAGTATGGATGGAGTCCTCTACTAGTCTCCTAGAACTTTCCTGAAGATTATTCCTGAGTTAATCTTGGATCACTCCCAATAGGGAAAAGAAAAAGAAAAAGAAAAAGAGAACAACAGTAACTGTGCTTTAAGTATTGTACTTAACTATAGACATTTGCTAAACATTTTAAGGGATTTTTTACTTATTGGATATAAAATTTCCCAAGAGTTTTGGGGATTCAGGAAACCTCAACACATACTTCCCTGAGAATTAATTATTTTGTACTGGAACAATTAGGTAGCAAGATAAATTGAACTTAAATTATAATCTTGAAAGTAAAAAGTCGATAAAATTCAGGCAAAGAACCTGGGTATAGCAGATTGGAGATATTCTACTCATTTTGTTTTGGTGGCATATAATGCAACATTAATAGTTTTTTTTTTTTTTTCTTTTAAACACCAAAAACATTTATCCTTCCAAACAGGCTAACAAGGAGGTATATCTTTGCTGTAAGCCGTACAGCCTGAGGTGATTATGCCCAATTTGTTGTATCCTAGGTCCTAATAGGTCTTCGTAGCATCCTGATGAAAAACACAGGTTAAATGGAACTCCAGGGAGAATTCTTCCTAGAATAAAAGCCAGTCTTATTTGACTACAGAAAAGGCACACACCTCTCTATCGTCTGATTGTTCTGTGTGATTAAAATTGAGCCAAAGACAGGATAGAACAGAGGTCACTAGCTGGTTCCAGCAAGTGACATTCAAATCACCAATACCAAAGGTATTGGGATTTTAGAACTTCCCCCAGAGGTTTCCTACTTCAAATTATGCTTTTTCTAGCCCACAATTAATGAACATGTACAAACAAAGATTATATGCAAAGGATATCTTTAATATAAAGGTTTCTTGCTTTTTACTTGTCAGCTTTCATAAAATTATTGAAAACATCCTATCCCCAGTTTTTCTAAATCTACATTCTTCTTTAAAAGCACAAATTTCCCCAATAAGAAAATAATTATTTTTAATATTATCAACTTATTAAAAGAGGAAAAAAAAACACTTCTGAATCCTTTTCTTGATTTCTCATTTACTTACATCGCATGTTTATATACCTTAATGAATAATGTTTCAGTACATTTGACGCTGATAACAGCTGAATTTACTCTAAAAGAAACAACAGATGATCTTTCCCTTCCTTCCTTCCTTCCTTCCTTCCTCCCTCCCTCCCTCCCTCCCCTTCCCTTCCCTTCCCTTCCCCTTCCCTCCCCTCCCTCCCTCCCTTCCTTCCTTCCTTCTTTTTTCTCTCTCTCCCTCTCTCTCCCTCTCTCTCTCTCTCTCTCTCTCCAAAGTCTCCCTTTTTCACCCAGGCCAGAGTGCAGTGGCGTGATCTTGACTCACTTCAACCTCCACCTCCCAGGTTCAAGTGATTCTCCTGCCTCAGCCTCACGAGTAGCTGGGATTACAGGTGTGCACCATTATACCCAGCAAATTTTTGTATTTTTAGTAGAGACGGTATTTTGCCATGATACCCAGTTCAGTCTCAAACTTTTGGCCTCAAGTTATCCACCCTCCTCCCAAAGTGCTGAGATTACAGGCGTGAGCCACCACGCCCGGCAACAAATTATTTTTCTACCGAGAATTTCATGTTTTCAAACACTCTAATTTCTTTGTGGGAAATTCAATCCTGGAAAATTTACATGACATAACAGTGGTATGCAAACTATAGCACTACAGATTTTCTGGTATGTTTGTAAACATAATTTTTATCATCCCTATACAGAAGATACGTAATCCTAAAAGGAAAACATTTAATCGGCTAGTGTATTACTAGCACTGGGGTAGGTTGGAAAGAATTTTTGTTCATAAGGCAAACTTTGGTTCAAAAGATTTAAGTTCTAATTGTGGCTACAATATTTTTAAATATTGGATTGGATAAGTCACATAATTCCCTTTAAAACATAGCTTTTCCTGTTACTGATTTGGCAAAGTAAATAAAACTAAATACGAGCTATAGTTTGTCCAGGAATAAACAAAGTATAATCTACACCTTCACGTTCTGATCTAGTGGAGACTCAGGTATGTAATTAGGCCTATGTATATGACACTAGATACATAAATGAAAGTTTGTAAGATTAGTGCGAGAAAAATGACATGACAAATACCCTTTACAAATGTTATTTAGACTAAATGAGAAGAAAGGACTTTGAAAACAGACACATACTATGCAATTGCACAGTATTATCATCAATATCATCCTAATAAATAATCCGAGATCTGACAGGCAGAATTATGCTTCCAAAAGATATGCACATCCTAATAACCCCTAGGACCTGTCAATATGTTACATGCATGAAAAGAGGGGACTCTGTAGATAGGACTAAATTAAAGAGCTTGGGATAGAGAGATTACCCTGGATTATCTGTGTGGATCTAATGTAATCCTAAGACTCCCTCACAGCGGAAAAGGAAGGTGGAAGAGGACATGAGCATGATGAGATGTGAGGACTCAACCCACCAATGCTAGCTTTCGAGAGGCAGAAAAGGGATCATGAGCCAAAAATTGCAGATGGCTGCTAGAAGGTAGAGAAGATAGAAATGATTCTCCTGCAGACCTCCATGAAGAGGTCTTTCCAGGCAGCCTTTCTGATATATTGATTTTAGCCCAGTGATATCCATGCAGAGATTTAGAATAATTTGTGATTTTAAGTCACTAAGTTTGCGATAATTTATCATAGAAGAAATGGAAAACGAATATGACAGGCACCAAGATTTTTGATGTCAGAATGAAGTAGTTCCTACAAACTCATCCTCCAAGAATGAAACATAGACCAAGTGGAAAACTACTCTGGGGAGGCACTAGAAGACCAAGAAACACAAGGTGGAGTATGGGGCATAAACAGGAGCAGGGTGGATCTTATCCTAAGTGAGGAGAGAACAGAAAATAGACATGAAACATAATTGATCTATTGTTCACACACTATTAAGCATCTGTAGTACACAAAATTGTACACTAGAAGTTTTAAGGAACACGAGACAGGTAAACTCAATTCATTTTCTTATGTGTAGAGTCCAGTTAAAGAAGGACAATAGCAATATAGGACAGCAGTATGTAAATGTGATAATTGTAGAAACATAAGCATAATTTAAATAATATAAACTATGAGTTCTCTGAGTCAACATATGAAAGTATTTGACCAAAGAATAGTAGTAAGCATAGGAATATGCAGAGGTAAAAGAAAAACTACAATTCAGACATAGTAAACTGCAGAGTGAATGAAAAGATTCCGAATCCCTATTTGCCACTGCAACTAGAGAATTTCAGTGCTGATATTTTTGTACATATGGGACGCTCATGAAAATTTTTATTTGTAAAAAAAGATGTAAATTCTTTTCACAAAACTTGACAAGAACTGCAGCAATCAACAGGAAACCAGCGAACAAATTTATGCTTGAAAATTCCATAAATACTTTGTAAGGAATGTAAAATAAAAAAAGATATCAGTTGCAATGAGCCAAGTTCAACATTAATGAGGGAGAAGTGAAAGAGAAAAATGTGATAAATTTTAACATAATAGAAATGACAGGACTTGAGCATGATGAGAAAAGGGAGGAATATCGAATGACCCTAGATTCTTGTCTTGAAAGTCAAGGCAAATAGTAAAATTCCTATCTTGAAAGACAAGATGAATAATGCTGCCGTTATTCACTGAGTAACAATACCAGTTTGAATATATTAACACATTTAATCCTTATAACAACGCTATGTGGTGGCTTGTATCATTATTTCAGATTAATTGATGAGGAAACCGAAGCAAATGATTTACCTATGTCACTCAGTTAGCTATTGACAGGGTCAGGAATCAAATTCAGGCATTGTGGCTCTGGGGCCCCCAGTCTAGCAACTATTCTGCAGAGGATGGAGTAGTTCTTTAGAGAAAGAGAGCAACTTTCAATTTGGACATTTTGAACTTTCATTCTGTTTCACTTGAGCCAAATTAAGTCAAATAACTCTGTGTTACTCTTTGCTATCATTACGGACTGATCTCAGAACATTGCTGCCTTGTGGAACAAAGCTGACCCTGACATAAGATAAATCCAGATACCACTGTTACCGTTTGAATCAACAGGACATCTTGACTTTTGCAGAATGTAGTGACAAACTGTAATGTTATTTCATTAGCACTAAACTATAGCAACTGATTTAAAAAATAATTAGAGAGAGAACAATTTCCCTAGAGACAATCATGTCATATGGCGGTTACGAAGATATAATTTTGAACACCTAGTCTTATCTGTGTTATTGAGGTCTGCCTACTGTACTAAGTATAATTCCTAAGGAGTAAATAGAACACTAAATAAACCCCTGTAATAAGGAAATTTTCTGATTATACATTACTTGGCCTTTATACATCAAAAAACAAAAGTTATTTTAATAATTGTCTTTGATTTGTAAAATGCAAGCAAATTTCTCCTTAGGGTTTAGTTACCGAACTATCGCTGATAACCAGTAACATAACAGCTACTAGTTCCGATTTAGGTATGGAATTTCTAGTACATAATTAGAGATCTGCAAACTTTTACGAAGTCAAGAGAAGCCTCATTACCCATAGATAGTTGACAAAATGCTTTACCACCTGCATATCGCCTGTTAAATTTAGACCTAAATTGACAAACTATATTTTTTCTGTGGTGCTTATAACTCAAAGCCAAAACTTCTAAGACTACCTTGCCCTAGTTTCATTTTTTATTTTTTATTTTCCTTTAAGAAATCTTTCTCCATAAGAACCTTTAGAACTCTTGTGGAACTTTTTTTTTTTTTTTTTTTCTTATTTCTTTGCTGTTTAGAATTCCACTTCAGAGTTACAACTACGTGAAAGCTTTGAGATAACCACCACAACAAAAACAAAAAGTGTGGCATCAAATTGAATCTGACCTTCTGGCAGTGAGAATGGAACAATCTCTTTCCTTCAAATCCCTTCAGCATTTGGTGAATCTTCTCATCCTAAAGAGCTGACTCTTATTGATTACTTTTGTGTTATAAAAGAAATATCATATCTGAAATACTTTTTATAACAAAAGTCTAGAGATTCTCAGCTACTTTGCTGAGAAGAATTCTAATGCTGAATAGGGTCAGTAAGTACCAAAAGAAGAACTGTAACCATTTGGAGAAATATATAAAGAGGGATATTTCATTTCCTTTGATTTTTGAAGTTGAGGTAACTCATAACATTGTGGCATATAGTATATTTGATTGTAGGATCTGAGTATATATGTCATAAGTAGACTGAAATGTTGAGAATATACTATTCATTAACTCAGAGGTGAGTTGATATGAAAACATTAAAATACTTATATATATACTCATATATGTATGTTTGCTTTTCTTACCATATATAAATTTGGTTTTTACCTAAATTTTCAAATATATGTGTAAGAACACTGAATACACAGATTTTTAAAAACATAATTTGGTATCATTTCAGCATTTTCCTTACACGTAAACTCTGAATTTCTGAGTTTTAAGTCCCAAGTGTCATTCACTCTGGAAGCTAGAGAATTGTTTTGGGAGCTCTTAGGTCACTCTGCTGCATCTGGGTCACTGAGCTCCGATCCAGGCAGAACAGAATGTTGCCCTTCTCCCAATGGATTTCCTTTTTAGTGCATGCTGCTTTTAATATTCACTTACTCCCTAGGGTCTAACTGGGTTACACTCAAAGTCCAGTTCAGCATAGTAGACAGATTTCTGACACCCTTGAGGATATTGTGAACTACATTAATGTTTGATATATGGGTAAAGTTGTGAACCACATATAGAGCAGAGAAATAAATCCCAGGATTTCATTATTTTAAAAAGCCTCTCTCTAGATTTGTCCTTTAAGTTAACCATTAAAATAATTTGAGATAATTGAAGTTACTTAATTGTTAGAATGCTGTTTTTATTTTTCAGCCTTACCTATTAGGTGGGACCATGGCAAGGATCCCAAAGGCAGTACAGTAAGGAACCTGTGCTGTGTTCACTTAGTGTCTAGGGAAATATTGTTTAATTGTTTAATTGGGACATACAATGTCTTCATAAATTCTCTCCTAATGCTGATTTTCACACTCGGACTAGAGATACTCTAAAGTAACTAGTTATACAAAAGGTGCAATTAGTCTTAAAATAGCTAAAATCTATAGCAAAAGTAGAAGAGTCCCTATTGCAATTGCACTTCATCAACAACAATGTGACACATTAAAATTGTCAATTCAGAACTAAAATAATAGTAAAGGGTTTTTTTTTTTTAAATTAATTTATTATTATTATACTTTAAGTTGTAGGGTACATGTGCATAACGTGCAGGTTTGTTACATATGTATACTTGTGCCATGTTGGTGTGCTGCACCCATCAACTCGTCATTTACATCAGGTATAACTCCCAATGCAATCCCTTCCCCCTCCCCCCTCCCCATGATAGGCCCCGGTGTGTGATGTTCCCCTTCCTGAGTCCAAGTGATCTCATTGTTCAGTTCCCACCTATGAGTGAGAACATGCGGTGTTTGGTTTTCAGTTCTTGTGATAGTTTGCTAAGAATGATGGTTTACAGCTGCATCCATGTCCCTACAAAGGACACAAACTCATCCGTTTTTATGGCTGCATAGTATTCCATGGTGTATATGTGCCACATTTTCTTAATCCAATCTGTCACTGATGGACATTTGGGTTGATTCCAAGTCTTTGCTATTGTGAATAGTGCTGCAATAAACATACGTGTGCATGTGTCTTTATAGCAGCATAATTTATAATCCTTTGGGTATATCCCCAGTAATGGGATGGCTGGGTCATATGGTACATCTAGTTCTAGATCCTTGAGGAATCGCCATACTGTTTTCCATAATGGTTGAACTAGTTTACAATCCCACCAACAGTGTAAAAGTGTTCCTATTTCTCTATATCCTCTCCAGCACCTGTTGTTTCCTGACTTTTTAATGATTGCCATTCTAACTGGTGTGAGATGGCATCTCATTGTGGTTTTGATTTGCATTTCTCTGATGGCCAGTGATGATGAGAATTTTTTCATGTGTCTGTTGGCTGTATGAATGTCTTCTTTTGAGAAATGTCTGTTCATATCCTTTGCCCACTCTTTGATGGGGTTGTTTGTTTTTTTATTGTAAATTTGTTTGAGTTCTTTGTAGGTTCTGGATATTAGCCCTTTGTCAGATGAGTAGATTGCAAAAATTTTCTCCCATTCTGTAGGTTGCCTGTTCACTCTGATGGTAGTTTCTTTTGCTGTGCAGAAGCTCTTTAGTTTAATGAGATCCCATTTGTCAATTTTGGCTTTTGCTGCCGTTGCTTTTGGTGTTTTAGACATGAAGTCTTTGCCCATGCCTATGTCCTGAATGGTACTACCTAGGTTTTCCTCTAGGATTTTTATGGTATTAGGTCTAACATTTAAGTCTCTAATCCATCTTGAATTAATTTTCATATAAGGAGTAAGGAAAGGATCCAGTTTCAGCTTTCTACTTATGGCTAGCCAATTTTCCCAGCACCATTTATTAAATAGGGAATCCTTTCCCCATTTCTTGCTTCTCTCAGGTTTGTCAAAGATCAGATGGCTGTAGATGTGTGGTATTATTTCTGAGGACTCTGTTCTGTTCCATTGGTCTATATCTCTGTTTTGGTACCAGTACCATGCTGTTTTGGTTACTGTAGCCTTGTAGTATAGTTTGAAGTCAGGTAGCGTGATGCCTCCAGCTTTGTTCTTTTGACTTAGGATTGTCTTGGAGATGCGGGCTCTTTTTTGGTTCCATATGAACTTTAAAGCAGTTTTTTCCAATTCTGTGAAGAAACTCATTGGTAGCTTGATGGGGATGGCATTGAATCTATAAGTTACCTTGGGCAGTATGGCCATTTTCACGATATTGATTCTTCCTATCCATGAGCATGGTATGTTCTTCCATTTGTTTGTGTCCTCTTTTATTTCACTGAGCAGTGGTTTGTAGTTCTCCTTGAAGAGGTCCTTTACATCCCTTGTAAGTTGGATTCCTAGGTATTTGATTCTCTTTGAAGCAATTGTGAATGGAAGTTCATTCCTGATTTGGCTCTCTGTTTGTCTGTTACTGGTGTATAAGAATGCTTGTGATTTTTGCACATTAATTTTGTATCCTGAGACTTTGCTGAAGTTGCTTATCAGCTTAAGGAGATTTTGGGCTGAGACAATGGGGTTTTCTAAATATACAATCATGTCATCTGCAAAGAGGGACAATTTGACTTCTTCTTTTCCTAACTGAATACCCTTGATTTCTTTCTCTTGCCTAATTGCCCTAGCCAGAACTTCCAACACTATGTTGAATAGGAGTGGTGAGAGAGGGCATCCCTGTCTTGTGCCAGTGTTCAAAGGGAATTTTTCCAGTTTTTGCCCATTCAGTATGATATTGGCTGTGGGTTTGTCATAAATAGCTCTTATGATTTTGAGGTACGTTCCATCAATACCGAATTTATTGAGCGTTTTTAGCATGAAGGGCTGTTGAATTTTGTCAAAAGCCTTTTCTGCATCTATTGAGATAATCATGTGGTTCTTGTCTTTGGTTCTGTTTATATGCTGGATTATGTTTATTGATTTGCGAATGTTGAACCAGCCTTGCATCCCAGGGATGAAGCCCACTTGATCATGGTGGATAAGCTTTTTGATGTGTTGCTGAATCCGGTTTGCCAGTATTTTATTGAGGATTTTTGCATCGATGTTCATCAGGGATATTGGTCTAAAATTCTCTTTTTTTGTTGTGTCTCTGCCAGGCTTTGGTATCAGGATGATGTTGGCTTCATAAAATGAGTTAGGGAGGATTCCCTCTTTTTCTATTGATTGGAATGGTTTCAGAAGGAATGGTACCAACTCCTCCTTGTACCTCTGGTAGAATTCAGCTGTGAATCCATCTGGTCCTGGACTTTTTTTGGTTGGTAGGCTATTAAATATTGCCTCAATTTCCGAGCCTGCTATTGGTCTATTCAGGGATTCAACTTCTTCCTGGTTTAGTCTTGGAAGAGTGTAAGTGTCCAGGAAATTATCCATTTCTTCTAGATTTTCTAGTTTATTTGCGTAGAGGTGTTTATAGTATTCTCTGATGGTAGTTTGTATTTCTGTGAGGTCGGTGGTGATATCCCCTTTATTATTTTTAATTGCATCGATTCGATTCTTCTCTCTTTTCTTCTTTATTAGTCTTGCTAGTGGTCTGTCAATTTCGTTGATCTTTTCAAAAAACCAACTCCTGGATTCATTGATTTTTTGGAGAGTTTTTTGTGTCTCTATCTCCTTCAGTTCTGCTCTGATCTTAGTTATTTCTTGCCTTCTGCTAGCTTTCGAAAGGGGTTTTTTTTGGTGAGTAATGCTGAGGCATTTATTATAAAAGTGACAAAATGCAAAATTCTACACAAAAATATGAATACGTTTGATTGTACTTAACAACAAAAGTGCAACGTGTCATGAAAATTCTTGGAGTGATATTGAATAATAATCAGAAGACCTAATATGCATTTGGGTCCATACCTAAACTCATTACCATATAGGAGAAATTCTGTTCTCTTACTAGATAATTATACAACTACCTTTAAGAACAATATGAAGTTAGAAAAACAGAAATCTATTTAATTTTTTATGCAAAGGAAATATGAGATGGATAATTAGTTAAGCAATTGAGTAGTATAAGTGAGTACTATAAAGCAACCCAAAAATTAGCAACTGCAGGAAGACACCACCATCCCTGGGACAAAAGATCAATGAGAGATGATGGTGTTGCCATAGCAGGAAGGTAAGACTGTCTAACAGATATTAAGGCCCACCTCTTGGCAGGCAAAAGTAGGGACCATGAAATAGGGGTGTCTTTGTCCACCCAGGCTACCATAACAAAGTACCATAGACTAGGTAGGTTTGCGACAACAGAAATTTATTTCTCAGAGTTCTGGAAGCTGGAAATCCATGACTAAGTTACCTGCAGATTCAGTGTCTGGTGAGAACCCATTTCCTGGTTTATGGTGGCACATTCTCACTGTGTCCTCACATGTTAGAAAGGGCAAGGCAGTTCTGTGAGCATCTTTGATAAGGGCAGTAATCATTCACCTACCAGAGGCCCCATCCTAGTACATCACATCGATAGTTAGGTTTTAAAATATAAA
The DNA here is from genome assembly GCF_008728515.1 of Papio anubis. Taxonomy (NCBI): domain Eukaryota; kingdom Metazoa; phylum Chordata; class Mammalia; order Primates; family Cercopithecidae; genus Papio; species Papio anubis. The sequence goes on from NC_044982.1 coordinate 79,462,450, forward strand.
TTGGCGGGGGAGGGATAAAAGAGCACAAAATATTTAGGCCATAGCAAAGAGCTTTCCCTAAGGAGCTAAAACCAATATGAATGAACGGGCTCTGCAAGAAATGACATTGTAGGCAGAACAAGAGTGGAGTGATACCTTGACTTGCCTCCTACTCACACCTACTAATGCCTACCATGTGTTGAATGTAACTAGAAGTCAATCGTTATGAGAATTTATGATACAGAGCTAAGAAAGGGATGTGAGAAATAGACCAGCAACCAAGCAGGCAAGTAAACAGCATATGAATTATGAGAAATGAAAAAATAACTAATGGGTGCTAGGCTTAACACCTGGGTGATGAAATAATGCATAGAACAACCCCCCATAACACATGTTTACCTGTGTAACAAACCCGTACATGTACCCCTGAAATTAAAAGATTTTTTTAAAAGAAAAATTTAATTATCCCTAAATATCAGATCATCCACTCTCTTACCTGCCCTAAAGTTTTCATAGCCAGAAATGGTGCTGACAAATGTCTGCATTTATGATGAAACAAAATCCTGTATTCTGTAGTCTGATCACATTTTCTAATGTTCACTCATCTGGTCATCATTCTTTTCCATAGCTCTTCACTTGTAAACTTCATCTGGCAACCTTAATGACTATTTTATTTCATTAGATATAGAAGCTAAACATTACTCAAGCTCATTGTTGAGTGGTTATCTTCAAGAATGAACAAAAAGACTTGTTGAGATACCACAGCAGAAGCCTGGAAAACATACAGTTTCATCTACTTTAAGTATTTTTTAAGCACTCTGTCTATAGGCTTTTATGTTTCTCTTTAGTCTTGAGGAGAAAGGGGTATTTAGTTAATCAAAGCTGTTCTCATACAATAACTTCAAGCCATATAATCAGATTCATATTCTTTCTGCTTAAAATATCACCTTCCATTTTGCATAAATATTTCTAGGGTCCTAACTATCTGTCTCTGAAACCACATGAAAAGATTCATCACTTCCTTTCCTGGGAGGTAATAACAAATCTTACCCATATGAAAATGCCTTTAAAAACTATGCATATGTATACTGTTTACCTATATATACATATATATTTATACATATATGTATCTGCTTTCTATTTTATATATGTATATATGCAATGTATAGTATATATACACATATTGTACACACATATTGTACACATATTGTACATTGCATATATACATATATAGTACATAAAAGGGTGTATATATTTATATGTATATTCATAGAGATTGAGATTCATTAATTTATTTTTATTTATATATAATTGTACATATTTTTGAGGTTCATGTGATGTTTTTATACATGAATAAAATGTGTAATAATAAAATCAGGGTAAATGGAATATACATCACCTCAAACATTTTTCTTTGTGTCAGGAGCATTCAAATTATTCTAGCTATTTTGAAATATATACTAAATTATTGTTATATATAGTCTCTCTTCCATACTATGGAACAATATAACTTTTTCTTTCTATCTTACATAATTTTTGTAGGTATTAGCCATCTTCTCTTCTTAGCCCCCCTACCCCTTACCCTTCTCAGCTTCTGGTAACCACCATTCTACTCTACCTCTATGAAATCTACTTTTAGCTCACACATATAAGTGAGAACACGTGATACTTGCCTTTCTGTGCCTGCCTTATCTGACTTAACATAATGACTTCAGTTTCATTCATGTTGCTACAAATGATAGGATTTTATTATTTTTGTAACTGAATATTATTCCATTGTATACACACATACCAGGTTTTCTTTATCCTTTCATCCATTGCTAAAGCAATCCTGAGTGAAAAGAACAAAGCTGGAGGCCTCACACTATCTTACATCAAACTATAATACAAAGCCAACAATATGGCACTGGCATAAAAACACACAGAACAATGGAATAGGATTGAGAACCCAGAAATCAATCCCCATATGGCTGGCCAATGTATTTTTGATAAGGACACTAAGAACACACAATAGGGAGAGGACAGCCTTCCTAATAAATGGTTCTGGAAAAATTGAATATCCATATGCAGAAGAATGAAACTGGATTCACATCTTCCACCATATATAAAAATCAACTCAAAATCGATTAAAGACTTAAAGGTAAGACCTGAAACTATGAAACTACTAGAAGAAAATTTTTGAGAAACTACAGAACATTGGTTTGAGTAAGATTTTTTGTGTAAGAACTCAAAAGTGCAGGCAACAAAAGGAAAATTAGGCAAATAAGAGTACATCAATCTAAAAAGCTTCTGCATAGCAAAGGAAGCAACCGACAAAGTGAAGAGTTAACCTACAGGATGGGAGGAAACATTTTCAAACTATTCATCTGACAAGTGATTAATAGCTACAATATACAAGGAACTCAAAGGATTCAATAGCAAAAAAAAAAAAAAAAATAGAAATCTGGTTTAAAATATGCAGAAGACCCCAACAGACATTTCTCCAAATTAGACATGCAAATGACCAACAGGTACATGAAAAAATGTTTAACATCACTAATTATCAGGAAAATTCAAACCAAAACTGCAATGAAATATTATCTCATCCCAGTTACAATGGCTGCTTTTGAAAAAATAAGTTAACAGATGCTGGTGAGGATGTGGAGAAATGGTAATGCTTGTATACTGTTGGCAGAAATGTAAAGTGGTGTATCCACTGTGGAAAACGCTCTAGAAGTTTCTCAAAAAAAAACAAAAACAAAAACAAAAAAACTGAAAATAGAGATTTATTTATTCTTAGGTATTGGGTCAGGCAATTGCGGGAGTAAGAAAGTTTGAAAGTTTTAGGGCAGTCTGGCAAGCCGAAAATTCTGGCAAGAGTTCATGCTGTAGTCCTGAGCCCAAAGGTAGTCTAGCAGCAGAATCCCTCACTCTTCTGGGGACTCCAGTCTTTTTTCTTAATGTTTTCAACTGACTGGTTGAGGCCCACCTACATTATAGGGGATCATCTGCTTTATTCAAAGTCTACAGATTTAAATGTTAATCACACCTAAAAAATGACTTCACTACAATCTGGACTGGCTTTTGACTAAATAGTTGGGTACTATAGCCTAGCTTAGTTGACACATCAACTAAGCCATCACATTTTTCTTTTCTTTTCTTTTTTTTATTTTTATACTTTAAGTTCTAGGGTACATGTGCACAAGGTGCAGGTTTGTTACATATGTATACATGTGCCATGTTGGTGTGCTGCACCCATTAACTCATTTACATTAGGTATATTTCCTAATGCAATTCCCCCACCCCACAATAGGCCCTGGTGTGTGATGTTCCCCATCCTGTGTCCAAGTGTTCTCACTGTTCAATTCCCACCTATGAGTGAGAACATGTGGTGTTTGGTTTTCTGTCCTTGGGATAGTTTGCTCAGAATGATGGTTTCCAGCTTCATCCATGTCCCCACAAAGGACATGAACTCATTCTTTTTTACGGCTGCATAGTATTCCATGCTGTATATGTGCCACATTTTCTTAATTCAGTCTATCATTGATGGACATTTGGGTTGGTTCCAAGTCTCTGCTCTCGTGAATAGTACCGCAGTAAACATACGTGTGCATGTGTCTTTACAACCGCATGATTTATAATCCTTTGGGTATATACCCAGTAATGGGATGGCTGGGTCAAATGGTATTTCTAGTTCTAGATCCTTGAGGAATCACCACATTGTCTTCCACAATGGTTGAACTAATTTTCAGTCCCACCAACAGTGTAAAAGTGTTCCTATTTCTCCACATCCTCTCCAGCACCTGTTGTTTCCTGACTTTTTAATGATTGCCATTCTAACTGGTGTGAGATGGTATCTCATTGTGGTTTTGATTTGCATTTCTCTGACCATCACATTTTTCTTTACCACAGTTTCCTTCTTTGCTTTTTCAGATGATCAGAAAACTTTTCCATTTGAATTGTATTGCATCATTATCCACTATAAAAATGAAGTGATACTTGGGGACCATGCATTCAGAATCTATTATTCAATTAAACTTTGTTTTAAGTAAATTAATCAAAATGAAAAATAATGGGCAGTATTTCCCAAGCAGAAAATTCAGCAAAATTCCTGTAGGAGAGATAAATCAACTTATATTTATTATGAAATGCCCTGAAACACTAACTTGATTTTATAAAAAATTTGTTAAAGCTGAGATTTTTTAATAATGTATTTTGTATATCCTAATTTTTCATACATTTTACAAAATTAAACTTTAGTGGCTATAAAGTATCAATTTTGGATGAGTAGCTAAATCAATATTTTATTTTACTATATGCATATTTTAGTAAGCTTACAAACCAATACTTGTACTTTAATTATTATTATTTTAAACTTTATTAATCATGACTTCACTTTATGGATGTTTCTGTTATATGTTAGCATTTTACTTTAGAAAATATTTTTTTTTTAGTCACGGTGGCTCACACACCCATAACTCCAGCAGTTTGGGAGGCCGAGGCGGGCAGATCACCTGAGGTCTGGAGTTCAAGACCAGCCTGGCCAACATGGTGAAACCCCATCTCTACTAAAAATACAAAATATTAGCTGGGCGTGGTGGCACACATCTGTAGTCCCAGCTACTTGGGAGGCTGAGACATGAGAATCGCTTGAACTCGGGAGACGGAGATTGCAGTGAGCCAAGATTGCTCCACATCATTCCAGTCTGGACGACAGAGTGAGGCTCCATCTCGAAACAAAACAAAACAAAACAAATATATATATATATTTATTTTGTTTTTATATAAATAACTGCTTTATCATGTTTTATAAATCCACTTTATAATAAAAGTTATATTAAAAATGCTGGCAAGGAGGTTATTTCATAGTCACTTTGTAGTTATTATTAATTAGATGCCATTTTTCATATATTAGTCTTGCAAATCTTACAATCTCTGCATCTCAGTTTAGATACAAAATAATTATCTTTTATTTATTTTGTTTAGTATTATTTTAATTATTTTTCCTTGGAATATTTTATGTTCTTCTTTCAAAATTGAATGTCTATCAAGTTAATAACTTCAAAGTCCTTAATATTTTTAGTGTCCTAATCATAGAAGGAATGGTCTACAGATTGGCATGCCATTGGTAGATAAGTTTGTCTTGCCTTTTTTAATTAAATAATTTAATAAATATTTTAATGTTTTAATTATGAAACCAGACACTTTTAAAATCAGTATATTAAATTTCAAAGTTAGACTTAAACAGCCATGGATTTCCTGTCAGAATCCATATGCTGAGCTTATGTACAAGGAAAATGTGGATTATTGATAGTTTCTTTCCTGAAGGTAATTCTTTTCTCTATATAATGTAAAAAATATTTTACAAACTTCACCTCATTAATTTTCTCAAGGTCCTTTAAGAGAATTACATATGCATGATTTCCATTTTACAGAATGTAAACTGGCCTGAGGGAACCGGGTATCATAGTTTTCCATTTTGTTTCTCATGCCACAGCTATGATCCACAAAACATTTTAAATTTACAGTGGGCATAGATTTTATTTTGCTCTTCTGTCAAATTCTCTGAGTTCTAAACAAAATACAGTCTTATATGATTAAACAAAGAAAGTTTCAAAGTCAGAAAATCAGGCTTTAAGACACAGCTTTTCCATTTTGGCAAAATATTAAACCTCTTCAATTTTACATCTGTAAAACATCTGCTTTCTCTACAGTGCACTTGAGCTTATTACTGAAGCTCAAATGAAAAATGTATGTGAATGTGTTGCATAAATTGCAAATCATATAGATGGTAGTTGTTATATTACGTTTATATCCCCAACCACATGAAGCCCAACACAAATTTGTAAACTTGAATGTGGCCCAACACAAATCTGTAAACTTTCTTAAAACATTATGAGATTATTTTGTGATTTTTTTTTTCTTAGCTCATCAGCTGTCACGAGTGTTACTGGATTTTATGTGTAGCCCAAGACAATTCCTCCTCTTCCCATGTGGCCCAGAGAAGCCAAAAGATTGGACACCTCTGCTTTAAAGTAAATATTAAATCTTATCTACATTGGCATCCTTCAAGCCATAGGATGGGTATATTAGATGTGTCCACCAATCATTTACTGAATGCAGAACTGCATGTACATTATTGAAGACACTGTGTCAGGTACTGATCCTGGTGTTGACTGGTTGCATTTTTAAATGTGGTCATCCAAAAGACTTGTAGTCAGTAAATTCCTGAAGGAAGTGAGGGGGTAAGCATGTTGTTAACTGAGAAAAGAACACTAAGGCAGAGGTTACAGCAATGGAAAGACCCGGGTGTGGACTGTGCTAAGGATGTTCAAGCTCTTGAAGGAGGAAAATTGGTCTGCAACAGTGTAAACAAGGAGAGGGTAGTAGGAGATGAGATCACAGGTGTTAAGGGAAGGGGAGATTAAGAGAGGCTTTTACTCTACAATTTGGCAAGAATTGGAGTGTTTCGTATAAGTAGAAACATATTGTTATTTTTTAACACTGTAGTGTCTATGATGAGAATACGCTACAAGAAAACCAAAGCAGAAGCAGTAAGACCAGCTAAGAAAAATAAGATGGTAGACTCGGAAATTCTAGTAGTGGGGGTGGTGATAAGTTGGACTCTACATATATTTTAAAGATAGAGCAAAAAAAAAAAAAATCTGTGATAGGGATTGTAATAAGACTACATACAAATTTGGGGAAAATTAACATCTTTGTAAAATTCAGTCTTCCAATGCATAAACACAGAATATCTCTTCATTTATTTAGGTCCATCTAATTGTTCTTAATTAGATTTGTAGTTTCCAGTGTACAACACTGGAATATATTTTCCTGTATTTTTCCTCCAGGTATGTGATTATTTTAGTCATTATTATAAGTTCATTCTTAATTTATTATTTTTACACTACCTTAAATTGTATGTATGCATGTGCATAAATCACTACATACATACACATAAAATATTTTAAGTTCTCCTGTAATTACTAAAATAATTAGTAATAAAACAATACTAAATGTGAAACAAGAAGATAATACAAGAGAAAGAGGAATTTTAAAATACTTGATTAAAGCAGAAGAATGAAAGAAAGAAGCCATAAAGAAACAAAACAAAACAAAACAAAAGAGAGAGGAAGGAGACAGAGCGGGATGGCCAAACAGAACCCTCCAGTGATCATCCCTTCCACAGAAACACCAAATTGAACCACCATTCATGCAAGAAAGCCCTTCATAAGAACCAAAAATTAGTTGATCAATCATAGTACTTAGTTTTAGCATTATATCAAGGAGAGAGGCACTGAAAAGGATAGTAAAGACAGCCTTGAATCACCTACACATCCCCCATGTTTTAGCAGTAGCTGCCAGACACAGCAACAGAATTTTCGGGAACGGGGAGTGCAGTAATTGTGAACATTAACTTTGAAACTCAGTACTGCCCTGTCACAGTGGAAAGGAACACAGGGCAGAATTCAGCCTGTGTTCACAGTGGGAACATTTAGACCACTCCTAGCCAAAGGAGAATCTCAGTGGTGCGAAACTTAAGTTCCAGCTAGCCCCAACACCACGGCCAAAGTGCTCTAGGGTTCTAAACATATTTTAAAGGCAGTTTAAGCCTCAAAGACTGCCACTCCTAGGCAAGTCCTGGTGTTGTCCCAGGCTTCGAGCAAGTGAACTTGGGGTGTGAACAACCTAGTGGGACACCAGCTGAGGTAGCCAAGGAAGTACTTTTGTCACCCCTCCCCCAACCCAAGGCAGTGCAGCGGAGACCCTGTCTCAAAAAATAAATTAATGAACAAAACAATTGAACTCAAGGAGCTAGTAGAATGGTTACCAGAGTCTGGAAAGGGTAATGATTGGGTGGGAGAGGGGGACAACGGGATGGTAAATGGGTACAAAAATATAGTTAAAGAGAATGAATAAGGTTTAGTGTTTGATAGCGCAACAGAATGACTACAGTCAATGATCCTGTACATTTAAAAATAACTAAAAGAGAATAATAGGAATGTTTATGACAAAAATAAATGATAAATGCTTGAGGTGATGAATACGCCATTTATTCTGATGTTACTACTACTACACATCGAATGCCTGTATCAAAATATCTCATATACCCCATTAATATATACACTTACTATTTACCTATAAAAATCAAAAAGTAGGCCAGGCATGGTGGCTCACACCTGTAATCCCAGCACTTTGGGAGGCCGAGGAGGCAGATCATCTGAGGTCAGGAGTTCAAGACCAGCTGACCAACATGAAGAAATCTCATTTCTGCTAAAAATACAAAGTCAGCTGGGCATGGTGGCACATGCCTGTAACCAGCTACTAAGGAGGCTGAGGAAGGAGAATAGCTTGAACCCGGGAGGCGAAGGATGCGGTGAGCCGAGATCACGCCATGGCGCTCCAGCCTGGTCAACAAAAGAGAAACTCTGTCTCCACAAAAGAAAAAACAATAGCGTAAAGTAAAAATTAAAAAGAAAAACAAAAACCGACAGCAGCATAATAGACTTAAACACAATTATATAATTACATTTAAGGTAAATGTAATATGCATATGTATGCAATATACATATATACATACACATTGTAAGATTTTATACACAATGTGTAGATGTATAAAATGTGGGAGTTTTTTGCATTTTGCTTGCATATTTTATGTTTTATGGCCTTTACCTGGATTAGTCAAATATTTTTAATCATGCTATTTTTTCTGTTACTTCTCTTTATTTTTCCTTTAATGGCTACCCCAGATGTTTTATGTATCTTTGATTTATTACAGCCCTGTGGAAATTATTTGTTTTTACCACTTTTCAAATAATGCTGGAACATTAGGACTCTTTAAGCTATTTAATTCTCTTTTGACTTTTGCAAGAATTACATATTGTATAATTCTCTCTCTCACTCTCTCTCTCTCTATATATGCATGTATATATTTACATCCAAAGTAATTATTATTAAATACTCGTTTAGATTTAACCATATATTTTTCTTTCCATTACTTTTCATTTTTACCTGAATTTTTGTGTTTCTGTCTCATATCATCTCTTACCTAATGAAATTCCTTTATTATTGCTTAATGTATAATTTCCGGTGATAATTTTTTCTTTTTTGTTGGAAAATTAATTTATATTTAAAGAATAGCTTTGCAGGGTATAGAATTCAAGTTTCCATATTTTACATACCCTTTTATTTTCTGCTTTATTTTTTAAATAATTTAAAAAGTATTTTCTATTTTATTTTCTAAAGGTCAATTGCTACTACTGATACTAATTTTTGGAATACAAAGTATTCTATTTATCTTACTGGCTTATATTAGACCTTGGTATCTGTAACTCTAATTTTCCTTGTATTCACTTTGCTTAGTTTATAGAAACTTTGTGATGTTTCAAATTGTTATTCATTGCCAGTTTTGAAACATTTTCATAATCTCAAATGCTGTTTTTCATCTGTCTCTGTATCTCCTCATCTAAAATTCTAATTACATTTATTTTGAACAGTTGAAATCCCACATATATCTTGCTCTTTTCTTATTTTTTCCTCTCTGTTTTAAATTAAGGTGTTTTACATTTTCTGTCTTACAATTTACTAATTGCGTTTTCTGCTGTATCTATTTGTTGATAAAATCATCCATTGAAACTTCATTTTCAGTATTTTTGCTTTTCCTTTCCAGATATTCCAGTAATGCTGTTTTTCATATTATTTTAATTTTTGGTAAAATTCTCCAGTTTTTCATCAGTGACCTTTCATCTTTTTTTTGTGAACATGGTAAAAATGTTTTAAAGTCTTTGACTTCTTACTCTAATATCTGGAAGACTTTTGATAGTTTCTGTTGTCTATATTCTTTGTTTTCAATTATATGATCCTTTATCTTGGAATGTCTTGTAATTTTTTGTCAAATTTTTATATTGTATAAAAAAATTATTAAGGCTCCAGCTGACGCTACTTTTCAACCAGGAAAGGTTCAACTTCTGATCTCCTAGGCAAATAGAACGTGCATATGACCTTGATCCATGCATGCACTGAATTAAAGTTTGAAAACCCTCAGCCTTTGGGTAAAGTAGTTAGGGTGAAGCTTTCCTGGACTTCAAATTGAAAGCTTGGTGTATTCACTGATGCTCCACTTCTGTTGATTTCTAAAATCTGAACATTGTAATTTCTGAATAATCCCATAAAAATATAAAATAAAGTAATAAATAATCAGAACAACTGGTTTGCTTTCAGTTACTTAGCCTTATACTCTTTGCATCATCCGATTTTGGCAAACACATTAGAAGAAATATCAGCCTTATATCTGGATCAGTATTGTTCCATCTCCATTACTGTATCCTAGTATCATGGCCCATAAATGCTTACGCTGTTTGTCTTGTTGTTGTTGTTGTTGCTGTTATTGTTGTTTTCTTAGTTCTGATTTCTCTTCTCAGGAGTGCCCTGTGAAAATGAGGCCTGGATTCTCAGCCTCTTGTCTTGCTTTTAGAGTAAGTAAATGCCTCCAGGAAAAGATGGCTGCAGATTGTGTGTTCACCCCTCTCTATTTTTATCTGCTTGGTAATTTTGCAATCCTGTTCCTCCAAGCCTGGTTGCTCTCTCTCCAATGCCTTTAAGAAAATATAATTTCTATTGTATCTGTTTTTTGCTACTTGTTCTGAATAAGAAGGTTGGTCTGCTGCATGCTATACCATCACATTCAGGTGTAATAATTTTGATCAAGATTGTATTCTTTCACATAATATATAATTTAGCTTGTTGACATTTTGTTTCAAAAGTGCTTTGCATCTGATTTCCTGAAAGTAAAAAAATATATACATATTCTTTGTTTTTCTTGGAATGTAGTAAGTTATAACTTATCATTTTCTTTTCCATGGTAAGGTTTGATATTGTTTTGTTTTCTTAAATATTTCATATTATTTAACTCTGGAGCCATCAGATCCTGTAGCTACAGCCTTTTTTTTTTTTTTTTTTTTTTTTTTAAGACAGAGTCTCACTCTGTCACCCAGGAGGGAGTGCGGGAGTGCGGTGGTGCAACTTTGGCTCACCACAATCTCCGTCTCCCAGATTCAAGTGATTCTCTTGCTTCAGCTTCCCGAGTAGCTGGGATTACAGGTGCCCACCACCACATGCAGCTAATTTTTGTAATTTTAGTAGAGATGGGGTTTCACCACATTGGCCAGGGTGGTCTTGAACTCCTTACCTCAGGTGATCTGCCTGCCTCAGCCTCCCAAAGTGCTGCAATTATAGGTGTGAGCCACTGTGCCCGGCCAGCTACAGCTATTTTTAAGCCAGTTGCAATTTATTTAATAGTTATAAGATTATTTAAATTTTATTTTTCATCTTTATTTTGTAAAATTAAGTTTTTTCTTAGAATTCCAGGAATAAACCTGTTTAAATTTTCAAACTCAATTTAATAAAGTTGCACATAATAGCTTTTAACTACCTTTTCTTCAACATCTTTATTATTTCTTCATTTATCTTTTGCCCCTAAACTTCCTATTTAAAGTAATTCAATTAAGTAATAATGCCATTTTAACTGAATTTAATTAGGCTTTTGCTCCTAATTCAGAATGCAATCTGAATGTCTTTTTGGCTACTGTATTCTCAGTACATATTAGATGCCTAAACACTAATAAATGAAAGAATGACTGAATAGATGAATGTATGGATGAGCCAATGCAGGTTTATCTCCTTGCATGAAGAATGAAAATTTCAAAAAATTATTTTTATATTTATTTTTAATTAGTTCCCACCTATAATCCCAGGACTTGGGAGGCTGTGGCTGAAGAATCACTTGAGTCCAGGAGTTCAAGACTAGCCTGGGCAATATAGCAAGACCCTGCCTCTGCAAAAAAAAATTAAATTAAATATAACTGAATGTGGTGGTGTGCACTTGTGGTCCTAGCCACCCGGGAGGCTAAGGTGATAAGATTGCTTGAGGTCAAAGGTTTGAGGCTGTGGAGAGCTATGATTGTGCCACTGCACTCCAGCCTGGGTGACAGAGCAGAACCTGTCTCTAAAAAATAAAGAGATAAATAAATATTAAAAAATCACTAATGTAAAATGTTTGAAGAGCTAGTTGTACCTTTCCTGTTTATATGTTTACCACTTTTTTTAAAGGATAATCTCATTCCCATCGCTTCCACAAATTTATCTGTTTAAATATAAAAATATCACTTAAAGGATGCCAGAATCTAGGTCTTTCTCTTCAGATACTGTAATTTAGTAAATGATTAAATGGTGTTGAATCAATCAACTATTCTTTGTAATAATCTCTTATTTTTAAATGCCGTGTGCTTTTATTTAATTTAGAAAATAAATATTTAGCAGCAACTTTCATTATGTTTGAAATTAAATTTCAAACAAACCAGCATACTTCTATAAACTTCTCTGAAGTTTTCGCAGAATTGCATTTTGGGATTTGAAGTATTTTCTCTGAATGAAATAAATGAAATCATAAAGCAAAGAAAATGTGTGTTAAAATTTCTGCAAAAAGCAATAAAAAGTATAAATCTATAATATTCAGTTGCAGAAACATTGGCATTATTTCAAAATTGAAAGAATCATAGAATTCACCTCCATTACCTTGACTGATTGATAAGAAGCAATAAAAATGTGTTCATTTTTTAAAACTTCCCAAGAAGGAAATTCACGCATTGCTATTGACATATTATTTCTCTATTCACTGATCCTCAGAATCTTCTCTAATTTAAAATAATCAGGATATACCTCAAAGTAAACACTCAGACTTATGCAGTAATTTTAAATAATGCTATTAATGCATACATGGCCAAGTAAAAGCATTAATAATATATTGTAGGCAAACAAAGCAAGTCTCTCAACATTATATTTATGATCATTCTGCTGTGTGTGCGTCTGTGTGTGAAAATAGGTGATTGAAGCTTTCATAACTTTGTATTAGTTATGAATTTATATGGAATTATTTGTATTTTTACAATATCTACAATAATTATGCATAAATCTTTAAATAATTTTATCATAGTTAAATATAACATTAACTTTTACTGCCACATCTCAGAAAAATAGAAATTTATTCTCATTATTCACCTTAAAAATTTTTCACCATTTTTAAGAGTGTCTTGATAAAATTATGTCTTCTATGTAAAATGTACATGAGTATAATGGAAATATATGTATGAAAATAAACGTGATTGAAACTGTAAAATGTATTTTTGTCTATTTCCTGAAATGTCAAAAATGTGAAAGAATATTAGGAGGAAAAAAGAGATGTGACTGATCATAGTAAGTAAATAGCAAGAAGTTAGATTTAAAGTTAAATATATTACTTTGGAAAATACAAAGTCATCTAATTAAAACACAAAAATTTCCGACTAGATTTTTAAAAATTTAATTATTTGCTGTGTGCTAGAGTTATATTTTCTACATGAAAACATAGAAAATGTTAATGTTAAAGGATGCAAAATATGTGCCATGCCTAATAATCAAAATTAAGTTTATACTTTATTAAGCAACACAGAAGTTTAACAAGAAGTGGCACTATGAACAAAGAAACATTCCATAATATCACACAACTAAACAGAGAAGTATTTAAAGACTTTAACATGCAAACATGCTATCCTCATAGCTGAAGAGCAATCCAACAAAAACATTATTACAGGTACAAGTGATGTGAGCTACGCCATTCATAAACTTAACCAATTAACCATATATAGATTATTAAACTCATCAGCTCCATGGTACTCATTATTTACAACCGCACATGTATGGTTTACCAAAATAAGCCATATGCTGGTTCATCAATATTGTCTCAGCAAACTGCAAGATTTTACAATCATAAAGTTCATGTTCTCTCATGTCAGTAGAATTAAGGTAGTAGTCAATAACAAATAATTAAATAAAAATCCTAAATGTTTAAAAATTAAGCAACATGCTTCTAGATAACTTATGAGTCAAAAAAGATCTAATAATGAAAAATTAGAAATACATGAGTTGAATGAAATGAAAGCATTACATATCAAAACTTGGAGAGATGCAACTAAAGCTAAGCATATACAGAGATATAGAGTTTAAATGCCTAGATTAGAAGACAGAAAAATCATCAATCAAGCATTCATCTTAAGATTCTAGAAAAATGCTTTTTAATTAAATCGTCAGAATTCTAAAAATAAGAGCAGAAATCAATGAAATATAAAATAAATATTGAAGAAAAAATCAACAAATTTAAAAGTTGTTCCTTTGAAAAGTCTAGTATAATTTAAAAACCCCTATTAAAGAGAAACAAGAAAAAAGGAAGATAATAAATCACATATGTTGAGAATTAATAAAGAATATCAATACAAGTTTTTCAAATATGAAAAAGGAATAAGAAGTTATTCTGAATAACTTTTTGCTAATGTATAATTATATAGATATTGAAGTTATTAATTTGTAATTTGTCACCCATATCAAACACACACACACACGCACACCATACACACACATCTTCAGGGACAGAGAATGGCTTCAAGCAAATTCCTGCAAATACTTAAGAAAGAAATAACACCAGCCTTATACGACCTGTTTTATAGGGAATGAAAACACTTCCTAACTCTTTCTATGAAGTCATAACATTCTTGCTACGACACAATACCAGGAAATTTAACATAAGATCCTTCATAAACACCGATGCAATAATTCTAATTTGAATATTAGCTAATCGAATTCAGAAAAATAAATAAGAAATTAAACCACAAACTAGTTCGATTTGCTCCAAGTATGTAAAACCAATTGTTGGTCAACATTCATGTTAAGAAAATATAGAAAAAAATATACAAAATATAAAACAAAATAAATGCAACAGACATGGGAAACATTGATAACATTAAACATAGCTCATGACTAAATCTCCACAAACTAGAAATAGGTAAAAACTTTCTTAATTTGGTGAGTGGTATCTACAAATATCACACAACAAACATTTTAGCTAATGGTGAGATTGGAAGTTCTACTTCTGAGATCAGAAATTAGTCTAGGATGTCTGTTTTATCCCTTTTATTGAACATAACACTGAATGCCCTATTCATTGTGGAAGTACAAAAAAATGAATAAAAGTTATAAGAATTTTAAATGTAAGGCTGAAAACTCACCATTTTAGGCAACATGAGTGTATATTTTAAAATTCAGACAAATCTGCAAGCTATTAGAATTAATAAATGAATTTTACAAGATTGCTGAATGTGAAGATTGGCCATAAAATCTGAAAGCACACATAAATACACATAACAAATCATTTATTGATATTACATTGTCAGACATAAGCTCAATGATATCACATATATTTAATGTGTTGTCCTTCATTAGCAATACATAATTCCTTTATATTGTGTAAAATTCCAACGAAATATTTAATATGGTGTTTCTGTAAGTCCCTACAACTTTCATCTGTGATGAGTCACATTATTTCTGTATAATTTTCACTAAAGAAATCTTTACTTCAAGCATATCCTACTGTATGTTCAGTGCCTACTTTCAACGGTACCACCTAGTAGGTGTTCAAAATATCTGCCCACTGAATGACTGAATAGATGACTATAATGTTTCCCAATTTCTAAAATCTCTTAAATCTATGCTACCAGGCAAATCACCTTTCATTTTAACTTGCATAAATTTTCTTTTTCAGAGAGAGATAAAAGTTTTAAATGCCTCTTATCTTTTAGCAATTTTGTCTGTCAAATTTCCTTCTCCAAACAAGTAAACTCAGCAACATATTCCTTTTGCATTCCTCAGTTAGTGATGTGTAAAATAATTGCCAAGAGCAGAAAGAGGCAATATGGTATTGCTGTTAAGAGCAGAACACACAGATTAATTGTAAAACACATTGGGTTCCAATCCCAGCTAGCAGTTATATCACAATAATTCTATGAGCTAATGCAAGCTACTTTACTTTTGTAAGCCTGGGCTTGCACAATTAAAAATGGAAAAAATAACACATCTCTAAAGGCCACTGAAGATATTAAAACATGATCACTTATGCTAGCTGCTTTGCATAAAGCACAAATAATTTTATTATTATTATTATTACTATTATTACAAATCAATGACGGCACTATCCGTGTACATACTGCCCACTGGGAAATTTCATAATTTCTAAACTAGAGCTTAGGCAAAGAAGTCTTTTTCCAAGAGGAATTTTAGTAAACATGCTTTGAAACTGTAGCTGCATAGTAAGTGCACATTTTCTGCTTAGAGTACATTTTTTATTTGATATGTCTTGTGCAGAATAGGTAATGGAGAATATGGGGAGAATTGCTGTCCTTTCATTGACATTGTACAATTATCCTCTAAATGCAATGCATTCCCTGCTCACAAAAGTTTGAAGCAGAAGAAAAAGTATGTATCTTTTAAATGCACAGTCGTTAATTATGAAAAAGAACAAGTTAAAGCTTGGCTGCTAGGTTCTACCAAGTTCTACCGAAAACATTGAAGAGATGTGTTAATTGCCTGCTGGTTTCATTACTGTTCAATACAACATTTGGAGTATGTTGGCCTTTATTAGGCAATATGTTGGTCTTTAATGGCATCAGTCAACAGTATAGGTGTTAACAAAGAGAAAGTAAAGTTGGTAGAAGATTACACTCTCCAACACAGATAAACCTAATGCATTCAAATTTTTACACAAAATATAAAATTACATTTCTATGAGATTCAAAATAGCCTCAAAAATTACATTATTTTTAAAAGTATTAGTTGATCAAAGATAATACCCAAGATCATCTTAGGGTCAGCTTGAAACAGGAGAGGATGTTTGGTTATTCCCTCTCTAGATTCATTGGCTCTACCTTTGCCTAACAAAACCACGAAGTTAAAATATCATTGGAATTTCAAAAAAGTTTAAATAAACACATTCATAAAGCAAATATTTGTGTTGTGTTTGGGATTGTTTAAGCACTGGAAATGGAACAGTGCAAAACCTAAGAGCCCTGCCCTTCTAAAGTTTACATTCAGTCATCAAAATATGAAGTTCTAGAAATTTCTAAACTAGTATTTATGAAATTGTATAGACAGACTTTAAGCGATACTTATGCTTTGTTCAGACATGAATTATCTGAAATCCAAAAAAGTGAATCAAACAAATTATTTCACAAGAACTCTTTGGGTACCAGGATTTTAAACTAGCAATAATGATTCTTTAGAATCTTCCAATTATAAGGTACAAAAGAATATGGGGGTAAGCTTATCATTTTATTGAAAAGAATATCATTCCCAAAGATCACAGGTGCTGATTAATAATGGAATTTAAAAAATTATTCTATAGAATTGTTTCGAAAGTTTTTGCTGCTAACATTTTTGAGTGGGTGAAGGGGTGGCCTGCCCCTCCACACCTGTGGGCGTTTCTCCTTAGGTGGAACAAGAGACTTGAGAAAAGAAATGATACACAGAGACAAAGTATAGAGAAAGAAAAAGTGGGCCCACTGGACCGGTGCTCAGCATACAGAGGACCCACGCCGCACCGGTCTCTGAGTTCCCTCAGCATTTACTGATCATTATCTTTACCATCTTAGAAAAAGGGAAGTGGCAGGATAATAGTATCATCATAGCGAGAAGGTCAGCAGTAAGACATATGAATAAAGATCTCTGTGACATGAATAAGTTTAAGGAAAAGTGCTGTGCCTTGATATGCATATGCAAACATCTCCATAAACCTTTTTAGTGCATAAAGAGTAGTATTGCCGCTAGCAAGTCCCAGCTTCAGCCCTTAGGCGGTTTTCTCCTTTCTCAGTAAATAGAACATACAATCGGGTTTTACACCCAGACGTTCCATTGCCCAGGGACAGGCAGGAGACAGATGCTTTTCTCTATCTCGACTGCCAAGAGACCTTCTTTCCTCTTATACTAGTCCTCCCCAGCACAGACCCTTTACAGGTGTCAGGCTGGGGAACGATTAGGTCTTTCCCTTCCCATCAGACCATATTTCAGACTATCACATGGGGAGAAACCTTGGACAATACCTAGCTTTCCTAGGCAGAGGTCCCTGCGACCTTCCGCAGTGTATGTGTCCCTGAGTACTTAACATTAAGAGAACGGTGATGACTTTTAACCAGCAAGCTGCCTTCAGGCACTTGTTTAACAAAGCACATCCTGCACAGCCCAAAATCCGTTAAACCTTGAGTCACCACAGCACATGTCTCTTGCAAGGACAAGGTTGGAGATAGGGTCACAGATTAACAGCATCTCAAATACAGAACAAAATGGAGTCTTTTACGTCTACTTCTTTCTATATAGACACAGTAACAGTCTGATCTCTCTTTCTTTTCCCCACAAGTGGGAATTAGAATGTGAAAGCCTGAAAAAATAACAGGTTTTTTTTGTGTGTGTGTTTCTCTATTTGCTGGCTTTCTTGCTTGTTTTCTTGTTAAAAATCTAGAGCAACAAATCAAACTGGAAAAAAATCTATTCTCCAAATCCTAACTCAGCCTGGTCTTAAGGAGTCCTAGAACTTGAATTCTGACAAAAAGTTTCTGAAACTCAGAGTGACCGTAGTGTTCTCTGTATCACAAAATTTAACTGCAAAATTAACCATGAAACTCATCAGTTGGTTGTGTGACCGAATCAACAAGGGTTTATAAGCATCTATTAAGGTGTGCTTAACATTATGCTCAGTTGCTGTGAATATACAAGAGAACTTTTAGATAAAGTCTTAAATCTCAAACAGTTTAAGAGTTTACTTGGAAATTTATACCATATAAACTTCTTAAGAGTGTAAGATAACATCTTGCTTATTAAAGACTTACTGGTGTGACAAAGAATTGCAGAGGAGGGGAGATTTAATAGAGGCTTTAGGAATTAGAAAAGAACCCTAGGGGCCGGGCGCGGTGGCTCAAGCCTGTAATCCCAGCACTTTGGGAGGCCGAGACGGGCGGATCACGAGGTCAGGAGATCGAGACCATCCTGGCTAACACGGTGAAACCCCGTCTCTACTAAAAAATACAAAAAACTAGCCGGGCGAAGTGGCGGGCGCCTGTGGTCCCAGCTACTCGGGAGGCTGAGGCAGGAGAATGGCGTGAACCCGGGAGGCGGAGCTTGCAGTGAGCTGAGATCCGGCCACCGCACTCCAGCCTGGGCGACAGAGCCAGACTCCGTCTCAAAAAAAAAAAAAAAAAAAAAAAGAAACCCTAGGAAAAAATAAAACAAAGAACAATTCATTGGTCTGGGTGGGATTTGTCCAGGCAAAAAAAAAAAAAAAAAAAGAGAGAAATGGCCAGAACACTACAGAGAAGAATGGCATGAACAGAAATATGTAGAGAGAATGATTATGTACAATTGTAAGTGAGCAGATGGTCCTGAACCCATGAGCTGGGAACCCTTGCCCCATGTTGCATCAGAATTTCTTTACCATGATCCTAGTCAGCATATAGTTATCTTCAAGTCTTTTTAGTATTTCTCATCTACGGATATAAATCTGGGTGCACATGAAAATAAATTTTAAATATATATTTTCCAAACACATTCTTCAGTATTGATTAGTCCTTTAAGTAGTATATATCTTGCCAAGGATCTCATAATTTAAGTATGAAAACAAATAATATGGAAAGCAAAATTGTACATGGGTTGAGAAATAATTTTATGAAATAGACCTCAAACTCACCATTTTTAGCCAAGAAAGTATATTATCTTTTCAGATAGGATATACGATTTTGTACAAATGGTGAACATATTTTTCTTTCTTTCAATGGAAATTAAATAAAAGGACTGAAATTGCGGCAAATATTTTTTAGAAAAGTGTCTTACCTATAGAGTTTTAACACACAAGAAAAGATTACTAAGGGGAATCATGATCTCTTAAATGTTTTAGCAAATATTGAGCTCTATTTCTAAAACACTGACTACAAACAAAGGGTGATTAAAATAACCACTTAAAATGAATACCTATGAACTCAGGGCTTCCCAAAGAGAATCTATAAGGGTGTTAAAAATATGTTCCTTGTTCAATGCTACAATATAGCTGTATTAACAATACAGTGCATAGTTATATTACATTAAAGTAACTTCAGTTTGGTTGAAAAGGGGTTAACACTCCAATTATTTATAACATTATCAAAGACAAGAAATCATTTCGCTTGTCAACTGAGAGTTGTCAGACACTGGGCAAGCATATTTTTGTTTTGCTCATTGCCAAACCAAAATTAAGAAAGCTCTGAAGGAAAACAGTTCCACCTGTGGTCAAATGTTTAAAAGGACCATTACCAGTATCCAGATAGGCACATAAACTCAGTCTTGGAATGTGTTCTTTTGATGTTAGGTTTTTCTCTTGCCTTGATCTAGAATTGCAATTAAAAAAGGAAATGTGCTTAGCTTAATATTTTTGCTAGAGGCTTCCCTATTACAATATCCCACCACCACCTTGAAAGTATTATCTATTGTTCAAAGTCAGTACCAGTCATTATTTACCACTCAAAATCCACATTGTTCACCTTCTTTAGAAAGTACTGTGATTATTCAATTAATATGCTATATTGATTCAAATAGTTGAACAACTTACTGACTGATCTTCAAGCTGATTTTGAACTGGCTAGCATCAAGATATTGTAAAATAATTCAAACAAGGAATCAATAAAAGGAAATCTGTAACTTGCAGTCCACTTTGCAATAGAGTTACTCCAGAGCTCACACTACTTATGTCTCTAAGCACATCTGAACCTCTGTGCAGACAGCATGCTTTGGCAAGCTTTGCTGGAAGCTTGCAGAGCGCAGTGGGATACAAGCCATATCAGAGTCCCTCACAGAAATTGGTCCCTGTTCCAGCATCACATTACCCTGACCAGTACACCAGCACTCAGCACAGTTACATACTGTCAAGTCCACTGTCGTTTTGAGCTTCAGTTACATTGAATTATCTCTTCTCAAAGCTATGACTGATGACTTGTTAAATAAAACCAACAATGTTAGGGGAAACTCCTCTGGTTTATGGAAATAAAAGTGGAAATAATATGTATTCAAATTCCCATTTTCTTTCAAAATCTTGCATCTAATTCGATGTTTATCTCATAGCAGATTCTGTAAATCCAAAGGATCCTTTCTGAAGCTACATGCTGAGTTACCTTGAGAAGCTGTGTTAGTCAGGAAGTATAAAGCTACCCAAGAATGCTGTATTTAATAAATCATGTTGTAAACACCCTGTTAGATTCCAAGTGAAGATTGCAACATTCTCTCAATACATATGTACTTCATTATTCTTGAACACTTAAATACCATAACTTTTTAACACCTTTACATTGACAAAGGTGTTAAAATTATCCTGACATAACGCTCAACCATCTACTGCTCCCTGCTACCCCACAGACTCAAGCCATCTCTAAAAGAGGGCTATTTTCAAATTATCATGGGGTTTCATCATTTCTCAGATATATTGAGTTCCCAGGCTCAACATCCACACTAAATGGGATTTCTTACTTGAAATGAAATAATTTCAGCTGGTTGTCTTTAGTCCCACTCTCATGGAAATACATAAGATTTAATGAGCAACTGATCATTATTTCATATGTTTCAACATGATATTAGCCTTTCCCCTGTCTTCCCTTCTATTCTAAGATATTGTAAATGTCCAGATTGAGAGCTTGGACCAGCAGATCTTTTTCATATCTATCCTTTGCCTTTTATAGCATGTCCTTGCTGGCTGACCTCTTTTCAAATTTTGTTTTCCTCTGAATGGGCTATTGCACTGATGGCTTTTGGCAGCTTCCGAGTGCTAAACCTGCATATAAAATCAATCTGTGGGGCCAGAGCCACAAAACAGGACCTACTTGAAATGAGTTTTTCAGCTTTCTGGTTACTGTCATATTAGAGTTTTAGTGCAATGGGAGAGGACAATAATTCATTTTACTTGATGAGAAAATCTTTATTTTCAAGAGCAACCGCTTGAGTGAATTCTTTTCAGATTGTCTTCTGGACTATATGCAGCACATATAGTAACTCAATACTCTCCTCTTACTCTAAATACTGTAGAGAGACTAAGCCAGAATCTTTTGCACCAAGTTTTGTATTAATGTGTAAAAAGTTATAACAATATTATGATACACTCATTATTTTCCATACAGAAGAGGAAACTACTATACCAAAAACAATTTGATGCCATTTTCCCCTTGTACATTTTTCTACTCTATCTCAAGAATGAAAACCCCAGTTCATTGCAGTTAAGAATATAGATTTTAGTGTTAACTCAACCTAGATTCATTTCCCAACTTTCTTTGAATGGAAAGAATGATTGTCCTTGGGCCAATTGCTCGTGTAATATTTAAACCTCATTATATTCATGTATAAAATATAATGGTGGTTTCTACCTTAAAGAATTTAGGTGAATTTAATTTATTGAAAATAAATTAATAATTCATATAATGCAGATAACATGATATGTGACATGCAGAGGTTCCTAAAATATGTCATTACATTTTTAATTAATTATAAAAACTGACACCTCTGTTGTCTACTAGTATGAGAAAACTGTGCCTGAGTAGCTTACCCTATTATAGTCACTTTCTCCTCTGAACAACAGAAATTAAAAATGTATGACATTTCCAGAATAGTTAAAGCAACTTAAATAGTTTAAGAATACAATCTACTCATCTGACAAAAGGCTAATATCCAGAATCTACAAAGAACTTAAACAAACTTACAAGAAAAAATCAAACAACTCCATCAAAAAGTCGGCAAAGGATATGAACAGACATTTTCCAATAGAAGACATTTATGCAGCCAACAGACACATGAAAAAATGCTCATCATCACTGGCCATCAGAGAAATGCAAATCAAAACCACAAAGAGATACCATCTCATGCCAGTTAAAATGGCGATCATTAAAAAGTCAGGAAACAACAGGTGCTGGAGAGGATGTGGAGAAATAGGAACACTTTTACATGGTTGGTGGGACTGTAAACTAGTTCAAACATTGTGGAGGACAGTGTGGCGATTCCTCAAGGATCTAGAACTAGAAATACCATTTGACCCAGCCATCCCATTACTGGGTATATATCCAAAGGATTATAAATCATGCAGCTATAAAGACACATGCACACGTATGTTTATTGTGGCACTGTTCACAATAGCAAAGACTTGGAACCAACCCAAATGTCCATCAATGATAAACTGGATTAAGAAAATGTGGCACATATATACCATGGAATACTATGCAGCCATAAAAAAAGATGAGTTCATGTCCTTTGTAGGGACATGGATGCAGCTGGAAACCACTATTCTCAGCAAACTATCACAAAGTCAGAGAACCAAACACCACATGTTCTCATTCATAGGTGGGAACTGAACACAGGGTGGAGAACATCACACACCGGGGTCTGTCATGGGGTGAGGGGAGCAGGGAGGGATAGCATTAGGAGATATATCTAATGTTAATGACGAGTTAACGGGTGCAGCACACCAACATGGTACATGTATACATATGTAACAAACCTGCACGTTGTGTACGTGTACCCTAGAACTTAAAGTATAATAATAAAAAAAACCAATACAATGAGAGTTAAGAATTTTTTAAATACAATTTTTCAAAAAGCCCTTTTAATCTTCATCTTTACGGCTCAACAAATTACTCCAAACTTTGTGGCAGAAAACAACAAACATAACTTACAAAATCAGTGGTTCTACAAAAGTACACAACAGGATTGGCTCCTTTGCTTCACAATGTCTGGGACTCAGACGATCCAGGGCTTTAACAGCTGTTCTAGAGGAATCACTTCCAAGGCATCTTCCACATTTAAGTGTGGCTCAGTTGAGGCTGTTGAACAGAGCATTGTAACATGCCCTATACGTACAACGTGGGCTCCTTACAGCGTGGTGTCTGGGTTCTGATAGAGAATACCCCGAAAGTGAACTTTCACAGAGCTGGTGTTCCAAAGGAACCAGGTGGAAGTGGCATGACCTTTTCTGACTGAACCTCCTGTGTCACTTGGTGGTCACATCAGCTGTACTCTCCTAGGTCAAGGCAGTCATAAGCCACCCAGGCTCAAGGAGAGAAGGCATAGGCCTCATCTCTCTTTGCAGGTAGAGTTAAAGAATTTTGAGGCCGTATTTAAAATACCACACATATTCTCCACAAACTATCCTTACATTATTTTAATGCTTCTTATTCCTTAATTATTCAGCATTACTCAATACTCATTGTACATTGCTTTATATTTATTCTGGAGTTTATTAGACTTTGTAAAGTGTTATAAGACTACAGTAAATTTTAGAGTACATCATCATATCTTCTTTTCATTTGTATCTTCAAATAATTCCCAGCATTGGTCTCTCCTTACACATGGAAGATTTATTCAACATGCTTAAATATTTAGCAGTGTCTCACAAAAATGCATACGCATTGGCAATAATGGTTAGTAACTTTACAAAATAATACTAGTGTCAGAGATTAGGGAACACATGATAGACACAAGCGTACATTCAGGACAACCTGATTAAACCAAGACTTCCCCTAAAAAGGTTAAAAATGGAAAGATAGTTTTTATAACAGGACAAGAGTTTTTAATTCATTAAAAAAACTGAATTGGCCATCAGTTTTTGAATCAGATATTTTCTATTTGCTCCTATCACATGCCCCAAATGAATACAGACAAAACAGAAGGGTTGGAATCTATCAGTCATTGTTTAGGGAAAAATTTCCACTGTATTTTTTTTGAAACACTCATGGTTGATTTGAGAAATAGCATCATTATGTAGTTTCACTATTTTACAAACACTTGGTCTATCATTCTAAATTTGGAGAAAGTTAGATTTTATTAAAGCAAATTTTTAAAAAATATGTATTTTATTCAAAATTGTCTGTTGAACACCTATTTCCTATGGTCCCAGATGCTATTAGGACAAAAAGGAGTAGGATAAAATTCTGGCCCACACAAAGATTACTTCCTAGTTACACAGATAAAGTAATTCTATAATAACTATAGAGTGTGATAAGTGCTCTGAGAGAGAAGCAGTCAAGGCCATATTGGGACATATCTTAAACGTTGAGATAGGCCGGGCGCGGTGGCTCAAGCCTGTAGTAATCCCAGCACTTTGGGAGGCTGAGACAGGCGGATCACAAGGTCAGGAGATCGAGACCATCCTGGCTAACACAGTGAAACCCTGTCTCTACTAAAAAAAATAAAAAATACAAAAAACTAGCCGGGCGAGGTGGTGGGCGCCTGTAGTCCCAGCTACTCGGGAGGCTGAGGCAGGAGAATGGTGTGAACCCAGGAGGCAGAGCTTGCAGTGAGCTGAGATCTGGCCACTACACTCCAGCCTGGGTGACAGAGCGACACTCCGTCTCAAAAAACAAAAAACAAAAACAAAAACAAACAAACAAAAAAAAAAACGTTGAGATAAAAGAAACATTGTAGTAGATACCATGATGTGTTTTTCAAATTTCCCAGCAAGACTACAGGAAATATTGCTTTGGCTATGGGAAGTATTATTGCTAGACAGCACTCAACTGTCAAGCTATTTCAGGAGTTATCACTACTGAAGAGTTACCTTTTCTAAGGCCATGGCCCCTTCCTGGGGCAGCTCATATTCAAGGACTGTCCCAATTCTGAAGAACTGTACCAGATTTGGAGCTCCCATTAGGATCAGCTGAGTTTTTTTTTTTCTTTTGTTTAAGATACCTCTTTCCATCTAATTGTATTTTCTTCACTTTCCTTCCACAGGTACAGATTCCAAGAGCACTCGCTAATAAACCTGTGTGTGCTGATATTTATTACTGAAACTATTTCTCAGGAATCTCGAAATGCAATGTCATAAATGTAAAAGAGTACTTCATTAACTTACCAATAACTGTATTAGTCCATATTCACACTGCTGATAAAGACATACCTGATACTGGGCAATTTACAAAAGAAAGAGGTTTAATTGGACTCACAGGTCCACATGGCTGGGGAAGCCTCACAATCATGGCAAAAGGCAAGGAGGAGTAAGTCCCATCTTACATGGATGGCAGCAGGCAAAGAGAGAATGAGGAAGAGGCAAAAACGGAAACCCCTGATAAAACCATCAGATTTCGTGAGACTTACTGCTAACCACGAGATCAGCATGGGGGAAAATGCCTCCATGATTCAATTATCTCCCACTTGTGGAGGGGTCCCTCCCACACACGTGGGAATTACAGGAATACAATTCAAGATGAGATTTAGGTGGGGCCACAGAGCCAACCATGTCAATAATTGTTACAGGCCAGGTGTGGTGGCTCACACCTATAATCTCAGCACTTTGGAAGGCCAAGGTGGGCAAATCATTTCAGGTCCAGAGTTCGAGACCAGCCTGGACAACATGGTGAAACTCTGTCTCTACCAAAAATACAAAAATTAACTGGGCATGGTGGCAGACGCTGTAATCCCAGCTACTCGGGAGGCTGAGGGAGGAGAATTGCTTGAACACGGGAAGCTGAGGTTGCAGTGAGCCAAGATTGTGCCACTGCACTCCAGCCTGGGCAACAGCACGAGACTAAGTCTCAAAAATAAATAAGTAAATAAATAAATAAATAAATTACTATTACAGAAACCACCTTCAAACCATCCCAAACATCACTGCCATGTTAATCTTCATGAGACACAAAACAGATCTTCTCAAGAAAAATCAAGATTCTCTTACCTAATGAATAAATTTCAAATTACTCCATGCTGGATTTGAAACCCTGATCTGATTGTGTCCTACCTTATATTTTAATTGCCCATTCTTTCCATTTATTTTATACTCAAGTAAACAAACTTAATTGCTACTATTGAAACTTTTTTCCACTTCCATGCCTATGTGCATGCAATTCTTCTGTCCTAATGTGCCCACATGGCCAAATCTTACCCTTACTCTAACTCTCAATTTAAAGAATCTCCATCCGTCAAACTCACACTGACCTTTCCTTTCCCCACCACTAAGCTAAAATGGACTTCTCTCTCATCTCTGAACATCCATTGCATTCTCTCTGTGCTTTTCTTTTGAGATTATTACCCGGTTTATATCATAATTATTTAAAAACATGAAATCTCATTTTCTAGATGCTACATAGTGAGTATTACAAAGATATAAAGAATAAAGGAAAGTCCAGAGAGCTGAAACTAGAGGAGGAGATAGAGTGATTAGGGGATGGAGTAAAGAAGTAAAAGGAGGAGGAATGGGAATATAGAAAAAAGAACCAGAGAATGGACAGCAAAAAGGAAGAAATGGTAGCACTTTGTCTTTCAAAGGAGCTGATGGAAAAAATACAGGCTAATCTACTCTTTTTTCTCAATATCAGTAACATTTTATGGCCGTTTCATTGTAGTTAAATAATAAAGACCATCATCATTTTGTACTTTGGCCAAGACAGTAATGAAATGGCAAGCTTTAGAAGTGAACTTTGAAATATGTTCCTATTAATTAATATACTTTTGTCCTTGAAGCTGAGATTGTACCCACATAAACCATTTTACTTCCTCTTGGGCTATTTTAGATACTATTACAGGGCTCTATGTTGCTCATTCAGGAATTTAGAAAGATGAGCAAAGGACTTAAAGAGAGATTACTTTATGAACACTCTAGAGAATTAGAAACAGAGCTAGCTGTTAATATTCAGTAGACTCAGATAAAAATCTAAGACATGAATGCTTCATATCCTGGGAACCCAGGACCTTCTATACATCATGTTTCAATTCTTCCAGAAGCAGCACTCAGAATGGCAAATTGAACATCTAACATCAAATATTGGAACAGCTTTAATTTGAAAATAATTTATTGGGAATCAGCACAATGCCAGTTTGGGTGACAATAGATCTTTGAGTTTTTTGGTCCTATCCCAATCAGATTTCCAGTATGTATCACAGACAGGTACAGAATCACTGTGAGGCTCGTTCTCCCTGTATCTCCATCAGATTTTTTTTGGACCCAGAGACAAAAATTCCATGTTGGCAACATTGAACTCTAGCCAGGTATAACTTTGTTGTCATAAGCACCTCAGGCAAAGCCATCAACGGTTACTTTATACTGTTTACAAAGTAAAATACATCAAGCAAGCAGTCATCAAGATTATGATAGCACCACGGATTGCTCCTTTCATCTGAACTGCCCTTTTGCCTGCTCCTAATTTCATTTAGTTTCAGCATCATTTCTCTCAGAAGTGGAGTCTGATCATCCCCAATAATTGATGATGCTGAAAGAAGTCATCTCATCAAAATCCTGAGCAGCTGTAGATTTTACATTTGCTGACTCTTTTGTGATTGTTATTATCCAGGCTACTGGTCAAAACATTTCAAAATGGTTGGACTATTTCCATCACGTAGTCTCAGCAAATTTCTATTTGAGAGCAGCTTGCTCAGCCATTATCCCTTCACCGTTTCTACCTGTTCCTTAGTGGAGTGCAGAAAGTGCTGCACAGATCTTGGTTGTGAAGCAGCTAATACTTCTTAATCCAACTCTACATTCCAGGTCACTAAAGGTCATATCTTTATGGTGTACAGAAAAGCTCCTGTCATTTTCACTTGCCTAGGAATTGTAGTAGAATGGAGATAATACAGAATTGGTAGCCAGAAAATTTGAATTTAAGACTCACCTCTATCATTGCTCCCTATATCATCTTTAAAAAAAAAGCTGCAACATCTCTTCCTCTATTTGCTAGTCTAAAAGTGGGAGGATAGAATGCTAAAGTCATTAATATTTCACCTTTGTTGGGAAAATTAAATAAGATAATGGACATGGAATGACTTTCCAAATAAAGTTTCTAAATCTTTACAAACTTTTGTACTAAATAGCTAAATTAATTCTGCAAACTTACAAGCTGTTTCTGAACCAGCATAACCTAAACTTAGTAAATTCCCTGGGTCAATTATGAAGGAAAAAGTTATACTCTCTTTTCTATTTCAGGATATAGATTTTTTTAAATTTTTTCCTGTGGAAGACTTGCCAAGCTTAAACAGATGGTGTTTGTTAAAAAAGAAAAGTTAATTTAATAAAGTCAAATCCACGTCGTTTATAACCCATTTTAAAAGCACAAAACATAAACTGTTTTACTCTTATCCAGTAACATCAGATCACTGCTTCACCAGAAAGGTCAACTTGGAAAGACTTGCAGTTTCATAGCCTCTTCTCAAAACTACTCTCTGGCCGTATTCAATGAGTCTGTTTTGAATAAAGTAAAACGTTAAGCAAGGACCAGTTTTTCACTTCTATTCTAAGGCTTAAAATGGAGTGGTTGACTTGACATCAAGGAATAAATATATTTCAAATAAAGAATCAGAACTTTAAAGAAATTATGTGATACAAAATTTTCAAAAGTTCGTGTCTCTCAATATTTTCCAATTAAGCAATGATGCTTCTTCCATTTCGCTTTGGCATATTAAGACCCATCAAGTCAGAACAAGGACCTTGAATATCTGAAGTCCTCAG
Organism: Papio anubis; assembly: GCF_008728515.1. Lineage (NCBI taxonomy): Eukaryota > Metazoa > Chordata > Mammalia > Primates > Cercopithecidae > Papio > Papio anubis. Next base: position 79,491,752 of record NC_044982.1, read on the forward strand.
TCAGTGGCTGCGTTGTCCCCTCGGCCTGATATTTTGTTCCCGGTGGAAATGATAACTTCCAGAATCTAGCAAAAATAATGCTCCAGAATAGCAGTGAGAGCTGGGCAAGCTGTGTACAGGACATGTAAGGAGCTTGACCATTGAAGCCAAGTGACTTAGGAGTCAGCAAACTGTGCCTGCAAACAAGTTTTCTAATTTTCTTTCACAGGACAAACTAACAAAGTGGCAAAGTGCCCTTGATAGAACAGATGATGGCAGAAGAAAACATTTAGGATACAACCTTGTTTGTTTTGTTTTTGGATAGGGGCTAAATCTTCTTCAAACTGCTTAGAGAAAGGTACATTTTAAAGAGGATCAGACTGACTTAAACATGTGGGAATTTGAATTGCTACCTTTCCTAAACACATTTCTCAGAGAAAAAGCACTAAAACTGATCTGTGCAAAGACATTTGACTTGCAGCAAGCATTGCATTAGGCTCTGCAATATCTCACTCATGTGTGTTTATGGGTGTGTGTCTGTCTGTGTGCATGTATATATATATACACACACACACATACATATACATACACACAAACATGTATAGCATACATTGCATGTATGTGTAATATATACTTAAATCACATATATGTAATGTGTTATACACATATGTATATTTTACATCCAGAAAGTCTTCCCCAAAAGCAGTAGTATTTCACCATCTGAGTCTCAATACCATCACTGCCTAACTAGGATGCTTAATAGATCATAGTTAACCGTCTCATGAACAGAGATGGATTCAAGGCAGAGAAGAAATAAAGAAAAGTTATACTCTAAAATACATGCTAATCCTAGAACCTCACTTAAAGACTTGTAATTTGTATGATGCTTTGATGTCTTATTGCCTCAATCTAAAAAAAAAAAAAGTAAACCTGAATAAACCTTTTATAATTTGTTAAAGTGCAGCATGAGTAATGTTATCATGAGTTGAGGGAAGCAAAACCCTAGAAAGATATGTGGAGGTGTCAGTAATTCATCAGGGCTAGCCTATTTTAGCACCTAATAATTTTTTCTGTGCTCCTTCTTTAGAAGAGAACAAATCAGAACGACAACACAGTAAATTCTCACAAGGGAAACCATAATTCTATTGATGTACTTCAAGATGGCTTTTTGTTTTCAATTCTGCAAAAGCAGATCGATAAAACTAATGCAGGTTCCCTCCTAAGATTTTTCTTCTACATTCATAGTTAGGTGACTTGATAACACAGGTTTAACTGATTCAGCACTGGCAGGCATAATGGAGCAAGCTTTTGCAGACAAGTGGAATATAAGAGGCAAAAAAAAAAAAAAAAAAAGTTAAGCATGTAAGTTCTTGAGGTAAACTACCTAAATTTGCATCCTAGTTCTACTTACTACTTGTGTGACTTCCTCAAGAGATTAAAGTGTTTTATGTTTTATTTACTTCACATGTTAAATGACAAGAATAAGAGATAACAAAATTAAATGAGACTGTCCATGTAAAAATCTCTTAAACATTGTAGCAGATTCTAAGTATTCAATAAATGTTAACTTACTGTTACTCCTATGGTATGACTCCAATGCACCAGGTATTGGTGCATGGGTGCCCTTCCTCAGCAGTCCCCAAACTTTTTGGCACCAGGGACCACTTTCGTGGAAGACAATTTTTTTTATGGATGGGATGAGGGGAGAAATGTTGGGGTCGGGGGGAGGTCTGTGGTGGGGTGATGGTTTTGACATGAAACTGTTCCACCTCAGATCAGCAGGCATTAGATTCTCTAAGGAGTGCACATCCTAGATCCCTCACATGCACAGTTCATAATAGGGTTGGTGCTCATATGAGAATCTAATGCCTCTGCTGATCTGACAGGAGGCAGAGCTCAGGCCGTAATGCTTGCTTGCAGGCTGTTCACCTCCTGCCGTGTGGCCTGGTTCCTAACAGTCCTTGGACAGGTATCATTCAGTGGCCCTACAGTTGGAGACTCTTGTGCTGGGGACCCCTGTCCTTCCTAGATAACTCAAAACATGTCAGAAGAAATGATGTCATACAAGGAAACAAGAATCAATGCTTTTTACTTTCCATGAGAAAATGCATTTGAATGTAGATTTGGAAGAGTTTGGTATAGATATGTGGAAGGAGTCTATGAGGGAAAGGGAAGAGTTTGGAAAGGTATCTAACAATTCCTGTCTATGTTTCTTTTTATTTGCTTCATCCCTAAGAGCTAACAGAAAAGGAAAATACAGTACAATAAGTCCTCACTAAACATCATTGATAGGCTCTTGGAAACTGACTTTAAGCAAAATGACATACAACTTGTCCTCAAATAACATCATTTCATTTAATGTGGTTTGATTATAACATTGATGAGAAAAAGATGGTTTTCTGATATGTCATTTGGCTTAAAGTCACAGTTTTCAAGAACCTATTGATGACGTTAAGTGAGGGTTTACTGTACATATTCTTAACAGGTTAATGGGACCTAAGAAGAAATATTAGCTTTCAGATGCTAACATTGTCTTCTAATGCTCATTTAAGTTAGAATTACTCTTCTTCGAAAAAAAATTCTCTCTCTACCCTCAACCGGGAATATACTCAGTTCCTTTGTATGCACTTAATTAAAATCGTAAGCTCTTTTCCATATGCTCTTTTCATGTACTCTCTGGAATGGTTCAACCCCTCCTCTCTGACAACACACCACTTAGGACTCTCTTTAGTATTAATTCTGATATCATCACTCAATAGCTGTACATCTTGAGCAGATAATTTAATCTCTTTCCTGTGTCTGTAACATAGCTTCTTACCTATGTACTCATCTGTAAAACAAGACAACAGTACAACAGTTATTACCTGCTCCATAAAGTTGTAAGAGAATTTTTTTAAAAAGTGTGTAAAGGGCTTAGCAAATGAAAACTGAATAGTGAGTGGTAGCTGCTAGTACCATGATTCCTATTTTGTTTTTAACTTTATTTTGCATAATTATGGTTTCTATGTGCTGCTCTTGCTCAACAATTGCTTTTTCTATGAAACCTATACTGGAAAATTGTAAGCTTCAATGCATTTTTATTATTCTAAATTTCTTAAATCTGTATGTACTACATCACACACTCAAGTTTGGAAAACTTTCAAGACAGTAAATTGTCCTTTTATAAAAATATCTATGTATGTTCATTTACATTTGTCAGCTGGGTGTTTTTGTTTTTCCCATATAGTATTAAAAATATAAAGCATTCTTATGTTTTTCATGTTGGAATAATCTTTATATAGCATAATAAAAATTGGACCATATAGCTTTATCGCTATGTATGAAATTTCTGATTAGGAATGTTGGCAATAGGAAGGTGTCAGAGGGAACTAAGCATGTTTCCAGGCCCAAGATTATAATTAAATGGTTAGTACGAATGGTATCATCAGCATGATGCTAACCATAAAAATACCAATAATCTATGATGCATGATTTCTAGATAAATAACAAAGCTCTCTTCCTTACATGAATCGTAAGTCAATATGAATCTTCCCTGAAATCAATGATTAAGAGATTCAATCAAAAAGAGAAATGACATTTCTTTAAGTATTGTTAATTAAAAAACTTCTTCAAGGCTGGGCGTGGTGGCTTATGCCTGTAATCCCAGCATTTTGGGAGGCCGAGACAGTTGGATTATGAGGTCAGAAGACCAAGACCATCCTGGCTAACATGGTGAAAACCTGTCTCTACTAAAAAATACAAAAAATTAGCCAGGTGTGGTGGTGGGTGCCTGTAGTCCCAGCTACTCGGGAGGCTGAGGCAGGAGAATGGTGTGAACCTGGGAGGTGGAGCTTGCAGTGAGCTGAGATCGCGCCACTGCACTCCAGCCTGGGCGACAGAGCAAGACTCCATCTCAAAAAAAAAAAAAAAAATCTTCAAAACTTAGGGTATTGTCTTTAGCAATTCATATTTTATGCCTTTATGCCTTTATTTAATACATCCAGCCAAAGCTTCTACTTAATACTTCATAATAGTTCCCAGAGAATTGGTTCACTTTGCAAATGTGATTTCAATTATATTTGAAGAGGACATTGATAGTGAGGAACAAAAAGAACTTACTGATAATAAATCATTTTAAAAAATTAATATATTTTTAGAGAAGCTTTAAGGTTATAGATAAATTGAGCAAAAAGTGCAGAGAATTCCCGTATACTCCCTCCCCTCCAAACACATACACAGTTCCTCCTATTATCAACATCTTGCATTGGTGTGATACACTGTTACAATTGATTAGTCAATATTTTAAAATCCACAGTTTATGTTAGGGCTTGCTCTTTGTGTCGTGCACTCCGTGTTTGTGCAAAGGTGTAATGAAATGTATCTATCATTGTAGTATCAGAGAAAATACTTTCACTGCCCTCAAAATCCTCCGTGCTCCATCTACTCATCCCTCCTTCCCTAGGAACTCCTGGCAAACCCTGATCTTCTTACTGACTCCATGGTTTTACCTTTTCCAAAATACCACATGTAGTAGGACTCACACAGTAGCCATTTCAGATTGCCTTCCTTCACCTAGGAATATGCACTTAAGAACACTCATATCTTTTGTGGCTTTATTTATTTTCATTGCTGAAGAATATTTCATTGTATGAATGTACTATAGTTTTAAAATTCATTCACTATTGAAGGACATGTTGGTTGATTCCAAATTTTGACAACTATGAATAAAGCTGTTATACTCACTTGTGTGCAGGATTTGATGTGGCCATAAGTTTCCAACTCACTTAGATTAATACTAATAAGCTGCACCATTGTGAGTTTCCATTAGAAAGAAAAGTTCTTGTTCCACATCCTTGTTAGCATTAATAGTGTTGATTTTTAAATTTCAGTCATTTCAGTTTGTAGTGGTATCCTGTTGTTGTGTTCATTTGCAAATACCTGATAAAAAATGATGGTTATTTCTATGCTAATTTATGCTTATTTGCCATCTGTATATCTTCTTCTTCTTTTTTTTTTTTTTTTTTTGGAGACAATATTTTGCTCTGTTGCCCAGGCTGTAGTGCAGTAGTACAATAATGACTCACTGCAGCCTCAACCTCCCAGGCTCAAGCAATCCTTCCAGCTTAGCCTCCCAAATAGCTGGGACAACACCTGCACCACTACACCCAGCTAATATTTGATTCTTTGTAAAGATGAGATCTTACTATGTTGCCCAGGTTGGTCTCAAACTCCTGGGCTCATGTGATCTTCCCACCTCAGCTTCCCAAAGTGCTAAGATTTCAGGCGTGAGCCACCACTCCAGGCCTTGCCATCTGTATATCTTCTTTGGTAAGATGTCTGTCCAGATCTTTTGCTTTTTTTAAAACATAAGTGGTTTCTTCCCTTTTGTTGAGTTTTATGCGCATTTTGGGTACCAGTCTTTTATCAGATATGTGTTTTGCAATCACTTTTTTATAACAGACTTTGTTTTAGAACAGTTTTACATTTATAGAAAACTCGAGAAGCTAGTACAGAGTTCTCCTACACCTGAAGCCAGTTTCTTCTGTTTTTAACCACTTAAGATGAGTAATAAGTATCACTTTTTAATAATTAGTCATCAGAAAACATGGAAATTGAAATAAGATCCAAACACTATCAGTTTCTTGATAGTGAACCAAAAGAATCTGCCGTGTAGTGACCCTGGATGCCGGTATTTGGAAGAACTCAGGTATTTTGCACTCATTGTCCACCTAACAGCAATAAAAATAATCACAACTTAACTTTAATTTTAAGCAATTTTTAAGTGATTTTAATATGTTTCGCAGAAGGAACTTATAAGTGGGTAAGAGTGAACAAAACAAACGATCAACTCTATGATTCCTTCTCTTCTCAACCTCTGTGTTTTAGGTAGAAAAGAACAGCCTAATGGAGGGATGTGTTACCTTTATTCATCAAAGGAACTGAGAAAAGTCCCAAGAGCCTTAATCAGGTCTTCACATTTTCTTACCACTGCTCATTCATCTATGCGGCTCAGAAACGGGTTTACTCCCCTCAAATTCATCAAAAAGATTGGAGATAAATAAGATCTACATTTCCATATCGTTTATAATGTCTCTTTCTTCATTGCTTGTTTTTGCTAAGAGGAGATAATTTCAAGAATAATGGTTTTTTTCCCAAAACAAACAAACAAACAAAAAAAAACAGGATAACCCAAAAGATCACCATCTTTTTTTTTTTTTTGTAAATGCACAAGGTTTTACTTTATGCTTACAATACCTTCTGTGAATACACTGATTCTTAAGTAAAATAAAATGCTCTGTGTTACATCACACGTGTTAAAATCTTAATCCAAGTATCACATTTACGTCAAAACTAATATACAGGCAAGGCAGTTTTGTTGTTAGGAACATAGACATTAAATTTATAATATCAAATCTTGGATCAGTACTAAAATTAACAAAACTTTTGCCCGTCTAATGTGTGTGTGTGTGTGTGTGTGTGTGTGCGCGTGCGCGCGCGTATATTTCTTAACAGGATCAGCCTTCAATACTCAAAGCCATTTCTTTTCCTATCTGCTTATAATTTGTTTTCAATAAATGCTATCAAGCTATCTAATTTCTGAGCGCAACGTTCTTGAGACCTTGACTTTTCACATTAGTTTTACATTTGTCACAAAGGGTGTTTTTTTGGTAAGTAAGGCATTTTTGGCTTAAGTTTCTTATATATGATAGATAATATCTCAGCAAGATGTAAATGAATTTTAAATCATCCTCAGAGGTATAAAACAACTGTGTCCATTACAACATTCAAGACCTTTTTTAAGAATGTTTTATGTCATGTTTCAGATTAGGAGTTTAGTCTTGTCCCTCGAGTTAGTATTTGTAGCTCAACATGGGAATTTGTTATCTAACATTAATTTCCTTGGCATTTAGTTCTCGGTTTGTCTATGATGTATAGTTCTATCTTCCCTCCAAAACACTTCTAAGTCTTTGTGATATTATGTACAATGCTTTCGTTATATTTTGCTCTTTTCTGTGTGTTTGTGTGTGTATGTCACTTGGAAGGGATGTAGGCATTTTAAATATATTCAAATATTAAATAACCAACCAACAAATATGCATAAAACAATGTTTATAACCTATTTCTTTTCAAAATAATAAACAGTGAATTTTTAAATTTTTATTGCATCATAACATACATTCAGAAAACGCATGCATTTTGATGGGATTTCAAACACTGATAATCTCTATGTAATCATAACCCCAGGAATCCTCCTCATGCTTTCTTTCACGTCCTGGGATGCACACATCACCTAAGGATTATTGCAATGCTGACTTCTTAGATTTATACATGTAACCTTTTCTCATATTTAACATCCTAGTTTTCAATGCTGTACAAATTTCATTTGCATCATGCATATATTCCTAGGATCTAGGAATGCTCAGAATATAACACATACACACACACACAAAATATCATCTAGTTAGTTAATAATTAGCTACCTACTATGGTTAGCACAAGTTATGTTCTGTCAATACAAATAGAGAACCCCAAAAAGTGAAGTTGGTCAGATAATATATTTAAGAGCCTAGAATATTGTTGGCATGCTCTTCCATAACAGTTTACCTCACCTCTACAACATTTTGCCGCATGGGATGTGGATGCAGGCTATTGTGAGAGAAAAAAAATAATGCTTGGGAGTTGAAACCCAGAGCCTGAGCATAGGATCTGCAATTCAGTATGACTTGAAATAAATCAATTAAATAAATTGCTGAGCCTCATTTTCTCTATTGCTGTAGCAAGTATGATAATGCATTCCTTCAGAATTTTATGAAGTTCTGATCCAAGGACACAATGAAAGTGCACTGTACATTTTAAAGGGCTCTGCAAACAGTTTGTTGTATCTTTGCATGTACAGTATGGGCTTTCTCCAGGGTTTGTGAGCACAGAAACCCTTAGATGGTCACCCATGGATCTAGAACATCTCTTAGTGTTACAGAACAAATTTGTTTATGCTTGCATAGTATTGATCTGAAATAAAATTGCCATGACATGAGCATCATTAGTAACTGATTTCTTAACTGCGCTTCCACCATAATACTTCAAACTTTCTTCAGAAATAAAAGTTCTGCTGCTCTTTGAAAAAAATTACTTTATTATTACTTATCTACATAAGATGCATTGTCAGTAATAAATCATGTTTTTCGAAATAAATAAGACTCTAGGAAATTTAAAAATCTGACTTAATTTGCTATTGAATTATTGTCTCCTGAATACCTAAACTTTCTTTCACTGGGCATGGTGGTTCACACCTGTACTTCCAGTGCTTTGAGAGGCCAAGGTGAGGATTCCTTGAGCCCAGAAGTTTGATACCAGCCTGGGCAACATGACAAAACCTTGTGTCTACAGGAAAAAAAAGAAAAGTTAGCTGGGCATGGGAAACAGAGGCTGCAGTTAGCCATGTTTATACCACTGTACTCCAGCCTGGGTGACAAAGGGAGACCTTGTCTCAAAAAAAAAAAAAAAAAAAGTTTTACTTATACTTTAAGTTCCGAGGTACATGTGCACAAAGTGCAGGTTTGTTACATAGGTATACGTGTGCCATGTTGGTTTGCTGCATCCATCAACTCATCATTTACGCTAGGTATTTCTCCTAATACTATCCCTCCCCCAGCCCCCAACAGGCCCCAGTGTGTGATGTTCCCCTCCCTGTGTCCATGTGCTCTCAAAATTTCTTTATCAAAAAATTTAACAAGTGGCACATCCATTTTCAAAGCTTTTTAGACTTATTTTAACATCTATGGTACTTATGTATAAAAAAATAAATTTACTATATTGCCTATAGGATTTCATTTTATTGCATTCACAACATAGGCTGTCATGGATAAAAAGTATGCTGAAACTATAATCTATACCATTTGTTAAACATAGAGAATGAAAAAAATTTGCTTTGTAGAAGAAGAAATAAAATAATGATGTAATTTTTTATGTTTAAGATGAAAATACAAATATCCTCTTAAAAGACAAACTTTGAAGTAATACTGGCTGGTGTAATTTAAGATTTAAAAATGCAAACATGCTTAGTAGATGTTCAGAGAAGCTCTGATTATTATGCAGAAACTGTATAAAAAGACATTGGTACTGGTGATTTAAATTAGTTATTTCATTATAAACTGAGCATCGAAGGTCCTGGTCTGGGTTCTGGATTCCTTTTTACCCCTAGATTTGTGTTCCCTTTTACATCTGAGCTCTGTTTCCCAGTCCAAATATATGGGCTTCTGGTCTCACCATTGGTTTGGATTCAAACTCTGTTTCTGGAGCTAAAACCCTACTGGTGTGTAGGGACCTAGACATTTGCCTTGCCCTCACCAGCTCCCAGTTCTTAAGGTCTCCACTATCTTTTTCAGATCTTCTAACTGCAAATTGTCCCATTTGCTGCCTTTCTTATTTGAGAGCACTAGAGACCCTTAAAAATTCTCTTTCTTAGGACCCAGACAGCAAAGCTGACTCTTGTGGATATTAACACTATCTTCCATCAAATCTATGCCTTTGACACCACAATTTGTAGACACAGTTTTCTCTAAAATTGGGCACAATATGTGCAAAGGGTAAAAGAAGTTTGAGTATCTTTATAGACTTAAGGACTCAATATCTTAGCCCATACTCCAGGCATAGGCAAAGAACATGGCACTGGGACTGGGTGCGGTGGCTCACACTTGTAATCCCAGCACTTTGGGAGGTCAAGGCAAGTGGATCACCTGAGGTCAGGAGTTTGAGATCAGCCTGGCCAACATGACAAAACCCTGTCTCTACTAAAAACACAAAAATTAGCCTCATGTTGAGGCACACGCCTGTAGTCCCAGCTGCTCAGGAGACTGAGGCAAGAGAATCGCTTGAACTCGGAAGGCAGGGGTTGCAGTGGGCCAATATGGTGCCACTGCACTCCAGCCTGGGTGAAAGAATGAGACTCCATCTCACACACACACAAAAAAAGAATATGACACTGAAGGTAAAATTTAACATGAACAGAGTTGAAGCATAGATTTTTCTAACCCATGGCACAGTACTTCACAATAAAATGGCTTTTAAGTTAGCCAGCCACCAGCATTTATTGTGGGCCAGTTGAACACTTTTTGAAAACCAACATTATTCAAAATGAAGATACCACCAGATCTTGAGGACTATGTTAAGCCTGGCAAGTGTAAAGGTTTCTGGTTATTTTAAGTTTTTAGATCAGTTTGTTTAAAAAATAGGAAAAATTAAGGAATTTTTCATGTGGATTATACATAGCAATCAAGAGAATTACAAAGGCAAGTAGGGCAAAGCAATATATAATATAGTGCTTAATTCACTGAGTTTAACAAGCAATGGGGTTAAAAACATAAGTCAAGAATGGAACTACGCTTGATCTTAGAGGAAAAAAGAAAGAAAGATGACACTCAAGAAACAATGGGTTGATCTAATCAAATTTATTGTGGCAGAAATCAGTATGAACTTCATAGGACAGGAGGAAACCACTATAAGCATCTCAGCATTGTAGGAAATTTAATTAACCCATGGAAAGCCGGGCTGAATTAAAGACCACCTTGAAGAATAGGAAAAGCAGATAATTTAGATATAGTCAAAGTATGAAATCAATGATAGATCTGGAACAAGTGAATGATGTATGTGTTTACATATTACATCTACTTTATTTACAATTTTCCCTCTGTTAAACTAATATCTACTAATAGTGGTCTAGGTAAGTCAAGTTCAAATTAAATGGTAATTGACTAAACTGTAAAGTTATTTGGAAGTAGTGAAGGAGAATGTTTGGAGCAGGGGCGGGGGGAGTTGTCAAACAGATGGAGACCAAGCCCTCTATCCCTGCTTCACTGCATAGATTTGGTTTATTTTTGTAATCCTCATTGAATTTTGTTTGAAATGTGGATTTAGCAAGTTAAAATATTAAAAACCTTAGTAATAGGTAATAAAATCTAGAGATGGAAAGGCATTTTTGTGTCCAAAACATATTTTAAGTTGACAGCTACTTGCCTCAAAACTTGCCTAGAATAAACTTGGAACTTAACAAATATTTCATAATTATTAAATTACAGATATATCCTAACACTTCAGACAGAAAGTGATTCACCTAAAAAGTCACAGAACTTAATAAGAGATTTGAAACTAACCTACGGATCTCCTGCCTATGGAGATTCCCCTACATTTTTATTTTTGAACTTACATTTCCACTTTTGATATCATATGACAGTATCATTTCTTGGATTCAAAATCATGTTATCCTAAATGCATCACGTAATCCCAGAATAAAAATAGTTTTTAAATCCTGAATCAAATAATTAACCATTAGCTCAGAACTAATATTTTTCAACAACAAATATCTTTAATTTATGTTCTAAATTTTTGTGGTCATTTCTAGTTGTTCAAAACTGATTTATTGACCAACTCCAGTACTTCTAACTAATCGCATTTCAAAAGAAACAGCATCAACATTTCATGTCTCATTCATAAAACTGTGTTAATTCATCACAAAGGTAAATTATTTTTCCCAATTTATTCCATAATCTCTTTTTTTATTAGCACAGTGATTGTGACAGGCTTTGGCTATTGTCAGTCTAAGTCCCTCAAATCAGCATCCCTACTTAAGGTGTTTTGTGAGACTTTTAATACTTCACAATAAAATGACTTTAAGTTAACCAGCCACCATAATTTATTGGGCACAGCATATGTGGAAGGCACTGGGCCAGATACTCCAGGAGAAACACCAAAGAAGATGTCATTGTTACACTTTGGAAAGAGTACCTTAGAATGTGAGGGAAAAATATTCCAATGATGAAAAGGCTTTGAAGTAATGACCATGTAACATATAAATGATGACAAGTCTAATTCAAAATTAAAACAGGGCAGAGTGTAGAAGGGACATAGTATGTAGGAGAGTTTGTATACTGTTTCATTTTCAAATGGCTAATTCCACCAGCATCAAGCTCTCTATTGTTGTGAAAGTTGTCTGTGTTTTATTATATGATGTTGTGTACTGCATGCCTACCATGCTGTAAGGCCTTTGGACTGCTGGACAATACTGCTTCTACATTCTCTGTCAGTCTTGAATTTACCCTGGTATATTCATCCCCTAAAATGTGCTTCTCAATCTAGCAAGCTTTCATTTCATTGCCATTGTTTTGTTGTGAGTTCCATGTTGGTGATGGTTATCACAAGCAAATCCAGCACACTCACTAACTCCTGTCTTTGTTAAAAGGAAAAATCTTATGCCTCAGATGAGTATCAAATTAGGCTAAAATTCCCTGTCAACACAGACTGAAAGACCAGAACATGAATTCTTTTTTTTTTTTTTTTTTTTTTTTTAATTAATTAATTTATTTATTATTATTATACTTTAAGTTGTAGGGTACATGTGCATAACATGCAGGTTTGTTACATATGTATACTTGTGCCATGTTAGTCTGCTGCACCCATCAACTCGTCATTTACATCAGGTATAACTCCCAATGCAACCCCTCCCCCCTCCCCCCTCCCCATGATAGGCCCCGGTGTGT